>NC_052349.1:41778677-41855563 GCF_009727055.1 Benincasa hispida | reverse complement strand
AGAAGCTGATGTTAGTCATGCATTGAAGGGAAGAGAAGTGAGACCTTGTTCATGTATTGGTTAGAAGGAATGATGCATTGGTGAGAAGCCTTGTCTATGCGTTGGTGAAGGTGGTGGCCAAGAGAGGGACATTGGCTTAGTAATTATCTTTTAATTAATATTTATTTGTAGGGCGAGGTGGCTAAAGGAGAAGCTAACCAAGTGTTGATGAAGTTCCAAGTGAGGGTAAGATTTGTGAAGTTTTTAGGCAAGTGGGACACACAGTCAACGATATAAATATGGAGAGAAAGAGGAAATCAGTTTGCCCAAACCATTTGAGAAAAAGGGTAAATTCTTTAACCAAAATCTGGAGAGAACCAGTGGAGAGGATGATCGAGGGCTACCATGAGGAGATTTGGCCATGAAGATGCTGAAACTTGAAGAAAAATTCAAGGTTGGTATGAGTTTTGGAGCAATCGAAGCAAGTTAAGGATTTTGGGAGATTTTGAGCATTGGAGAAGAAGGTTGTTAAGATATTTTTTAAGAGGTTTATGAAAGAAATTTGAATTAATTTATGCTAGAATTGATGTTTTAAGTGTTGGAAAAGTGATGAAAAACATAAGAGTTTGAAGAAAGGTTGTAGGCTGGAGGTTGAAGAATATAGGCGGGGAGACTAGTGTTTCGGTGGGTATCGTATCAACATTGCATGCATCAGGCATCTTGCACTTGCTAGCCTCACAATCATCGAGCGTCCTATACACCCAGCGCTAATCTGCGTGTGGCTAGTGGCATGCTCAGAGCATCTCTGATGCTTAGCCTCACGCCTACTCAACACACACTTTGTACGTGGACTGCTGCCCATCTACCTGCCTTGTGTATGCATCCCAGCGCCCATGCTTGACGTCTACACCCAGTTGTGTAGCACGTTCAACACCAAGTGCCTACCAAGTTGGCCTTGTGTGTATGCCAGTGCCTAGGCAGCATGCACCTAACCTTGCCATGTGACCATCCTTGCCTTGTGTTGGTTTAATGTTGTTATGTCTAAGTGAAGGCCATTTTGAGCTATTTGGTCTTGGAGTGGAAAGTTGGTGAATTTAGAGGTTCAAAAGGTGTTGGACTATACCGTGCGTGGTTTTATTTTTAAGTATTTTAAGTTACGAAATATATGCTTATAATATTATAGTAAGTATGTTTTATGAATGAACTCAAGCATGATCTATTTTTATGAATCTTGAAAGTATGATTTTGATAAACATGTTTTATCTAAGGTTTACAAAAGAGTTTGATGTATGATGTCTTATGATTTCATTATGGATTTGAGGAAAGTAGATTTCAAACTACTGGATTCGGTACCCGAGAATGTTAAGATACTTTGTGGATGTTTGGCAGAAATTGTCGGCATGTTCTGACGGGAATTGTCAGCGTACTCGAGTATGTCTGGCGAAAATTGTCGGCATGTGCACATAGGATTGGATAAATTGGGTATAGGGTTTGGTGCAATTTCCTAGATTTAATTGGAATTTATGTGGATCTATTTTCTGGTTTGATTAAGGGAAAGTATGATCATGTTATTTTATTAGTTTGCATATGTTTCTAAGAATTTCTATGTATGATTTGATCTGATAGGTTTGAAAAAGATTGTTTGACAAAGTATGTTTGAAAGTTATTAATTACTTTAAGATCTAGTTACTAAATTAATCTTGCCTATAAATGTTTTTCCAAAGGAATTTCTAAGGTAAAACCTATATTTGTATAAAAGTACCACACATTGGGCTTCCTAGCTCACACTTTCCAATATTTGTTTCCCTCTCCCCTCCCCCAAGTAGCAGGAGAGTTTCAGGGTTCTAAGGTGCCTTGCATACAAGAGTCGAGTCTACCACTGCATTAGAGTATCATTTAGGCCAAGTACTTAAAGTCCTGTTTGTATTAAATTTGTCATGTATTCATAAAACATCAATAGATATGGTATCATAGTCCTGGTATGTAAATTAAGTTGCATTAAGTGTTGTGTTATAAGTTGAGTTGTTCACTTGGTTGATAAGTTGTTGGTTTTTTTACTGTGTGGTTAAATGCATTTCTCATGTTGTAGTTAAAGCAAAACAAGTCAAGTTGGACAGTAGATGTTATAAGAGGGTTGGCATTTGATGTCCTCACATCTCCTATTGGGTTCAGAGGGTAATATGGGAGGGGATGTGACACAACCCTACAAAAATCTCTTGTTTTTTCTTCTCCCTTTAATACCTATAAGGGCCCACTTGTTTCACAAATTTTTCCATGGAATTTCAGATATAATATCATTGTTTGTTTCACATAATTTCACTTTTTTAAACCTAAGATATTATTATTTAAGGAACTTTAAAACTCATCTAACATGTGTTTTTTAATATTCTACAAAATGGTGAGATTTTTATGTCTATGAACAATAAAGATATAGCCTAATTAGTTTAATGACTATCAATTATTTGTTACTATTAATTTTAATTAATTATTAAATAGTAATATAATATTTAGATTTAATAAATTTCAATTAACACATTTACTATTAATATTTTATGTTATACTAACTATTTAATCTGAATTATTATTATTATTATTGATTAATATTTTAAATACTTTCTATAGTAGTTATTTCCTTTTAGTAAATAATTTAAATATATTCAATCAATGTTTGATATCAAAGTATTCATTTATTTTTATTTTAAATGACTAAATAATTACTTAATATAACAATAAACTAAATAATGTTAAATTTAATTCATGACTACATTAATTGGTCTCTTGCATTTAATTAAGTAATTATTATTATTATTTTTTTTAGAATAAGTGATATTATTATACAACAACGAGGGGAATCCCACAGCCCGGGATCAAGGCAACAAAGCAACAAAGCACAAGCAAAGATAGGGCAACAAAACCAAAACAAAGCCAACAAAATAAGACCAGAACAAAAACCAACACATAAACGCAAACTCGCAAACTACCAAGGAGAAAGATAGAGAAAAGAATCCAAAACCCCACAAACTAGGGGCTACAATAAAACAGAGAACAACGTAAAGCTCGAAAAGAAAAAACATTCGTACACACACTAGATAAGACCAAGAAGGTCAACCTGCCAGGAAGTAGCACGAGCACGAACCGTAGAGACCATAAGGTGAACCAGAGCAAACACCGACCTCGGTCGACCTCCATGCAGCCGTCGATTGCACTCCTGCCAGATGTAGTATATGGAAGCACACCAGAAAACACGGAACAACTTACTACACGCCCCCTTACCCGACCCCACTCGGCACAACCAACTAACTCTACATCCCAACCAGTCATCCGATGCGTTGAACCCAACTGACGCAACACACTAGACCACACCTCTCTCCCAAACCCACACTCAAAAAATAAATGATCCCGCGACTCCACACCTCCCTCACACAGAAGGCATCCCCCCTCTGACAACACACCCCAACTCCTCAACTAATCCCGCGTATCTAACCTGTCCCTCACNCAAACCCACACTCAAAAAATAAATGATCCCGCGACTCCACACCTCCCTCACACAGAAGACACCCCCTCTCTAACAACACACCTCAACTCTTCAACTAATCCTGTGTACCCAACCTATCCCTCACTACTAACCACGCACAGAAAGAGTGACGGGGAATACCACCTTTCTCCCATAAAATACCAGCCCCAAACACCCTAGGACGATGAGGACGTATACTCTCCCAAGCACTAGCTATAGAAAACCGACCACTAACATCCGGCACCCAAACCCAATAATCCTCTCCCCTCACCCTAGGCCCCACTACTTGGATAAAACCCCAAATCTCAAGCAGCTCCCAAGACACTGTAGGCCACCTCCAACCTTCCTCACCATCTATGAACTCCGACAACCACACTTCCAAACTACTCCTTGCATCATGAACCACCATAGACCTGTATGAATCCAAAATCGCGCCCCCCAGCAGCCAAGGATCCCACCCAACAAAACAAGACCGTCCATCGCCAATCATCAAACGAACCAGATGTTTGAATCTATCTCTACTTCGCAAGATAGCCCTCAAGCACCAAGACCTCCCAACCTCACTCCAAACAGCCCATAACGACCGGCCATGCAAAACATACGCCTCCACCCACGCCACCCATAGTGACCTCGATTTAATTAAGAGAAACCAGAGAAGCTTCATAATAGCAGCTTGGTTCCAAGAGGCCATATGCTTCACACCCAACTCCCTCTCTCCTAACGGTAAGCACACCTCATCCTACGCCACCCGTGCACCACCCCCACTCCACACTACCCTTCTATAAAACTCCCTCTCTCCTAACGGTAAGCACACCTCATCCTACGCCACCCGTGCACCACCCCCACTCCACACTACCCTTCCATAAATAACTACGTAATAGACAATCAACCTCATGAGTTACACACACAGGCAACACGAGAATGCTACACCAAAAAACCTAAAAGGTCTGTAAAATAGACCTAATAAGCTGCAACCTCCTAGCAAAGAAGAAGGACCTCACTGCCCAACTTCTAATACGAGCTGTAATCCTATATATCAAAGGCGCACAATCTACAGCCCTCAACCGATCCGCCAATAAAGGTAAACTCAGATACCTAACAGGCAACGAACCAAGAGAGACACCCATATACGCAGTTAGTTTCTCCGCCTCCTCCGACTCCACACCCGCAACAAACATGGAACTCTTCCCAACATTTGCAACTAACNAGCTTCAAATACGAGCTGTAATCCTTTGTATCAAAGGTGCACAATCCATAGCCCTCAACCGACCCGCCAATAAAGGTAAACCCAGATACCTAACAGGCAACGTACCAAGAGAGACACCCATATACGCAGCTAGTTCTTCCGCCTCTCTAGAATCCATACCCGTAACAAACATGGAACTCTTCCCAACATTTGCAACTAACCTAGACAACTCAGCAAACTCTGTCAATACCTGCCTCATAAACTCCAAAGAATCTCTCTCAGCTACACAGAAAATCATCAAATTGTCTGCAAAAACCAAATGAGTTAGGCCCAAGCGCTCACACCGATCATGAAACTTAAACCACACAAGAGATTTATTCAACAACCTAGACAAGACCTCCATCATCATCACAAACAAAAAATGAGACAACGGATCCCCCTGTCTCAACCCCTTCTTACCAGGAAAAACCCCTTCAAGGGAACCATTAATCATGACAGAGAACTTAGGCGAAGTAACACAAGCCCTCACCCATCTAACAAACTGAAGGGGCGTACCTATAACCAACAACACACTAAACAAAAAATCCCAATTCACCGAATCGTAAGCCTTCTGAAGGTCTACCTTTAACACATAACGTGGCTTCCCTCTGCCCTTCTTATAGCTCCCCATGAGTTGTGACACAATAAAATGTTATCGAAAATCGACCTACCCAGAACAAACGCAAACTGATTACCACTAATGAAACCAGGCAACCACAACCGCAACCTCTCAGCTAAGATCCTCGAGATACACTTATACACAACATTACAACATGAAATAGGACGAAACTCCTCCATATGTTCAGCTCATCGCCTCTTAGGGATGAGAGTAATAGCAGTAGAATTAACTCCACCAGGCAAGTAACATGTTTCGAAAAAATTCAGCAGAGTGTCACAGAAATCATCCCCAACCGCACTTCAAATAGCTCTGTAAAAATCCACCGAAAACCCATCAGGCCCAGGAACCTTCCTAGACTTCATCGAGAATAAAGCCTTATGAATCTCCTCCCGATTCACTGGTTGACCAAGTGCCTCCACCCCTTCCTCGAGCCAGCTGAACTGTACAATATCCTCAATTTGGGCAGTAAAATCCCTATACCTCACATGCTGAGTCCCTAAGAAACCCCGAAAGAATTCTACCGCCACCCCTGCCACCCTGTCAGCTAACACAGAGATATGCCTACCAAACGATGCACAAAAAACCTACTTCACTACCTTCAAATTTCGCACAAAACTAACCATAGGAGACACATCCTCAGACCTTCTCCACACTGACCTGATAGGATCAAGAAAATCTTCTGCCTCCCAATGAGAAAAATAAAAAAATGTAGGAGGCGTCCTATTCCTCGTCTCCCCTGTAGAAACCAGAAGAGGGCTATGATCAGAAATCCCCCACTGCCCAACCCTAACCTCCGAATATGGAAAAGCTACCTTCCAGGCCTCATTGGACAAACATCGATCCAAACGACGTAAGATATCATTCCCCTAAAGTTTACTAGTTCAGGTAAACCAGTTACCTATCACACCCAACTCAACCAGATCCGCCTCCAATAACACCCCATTAAACTTCTCCATCTTCTTCAAGCTAGGGCAACCACCAAAATCCTCCGAGCTACTACGAATAACATGAAAAATCCCCCAAAACAACTCTAGGAAGCTGCCACGAGGCACACACATTAATCAACTAAGACCACAAGTTCTTCCTCTCGCTCACGTGATTAGAGGCATACATAGCACCAATATGTACCTTAGCATTAGATACAATATCCACTAAGGTTCCAGAAATGAATTGATCCCCACTGACATCAATGGAAAAATCATAAATACTCTTCCTCCACATCACCCTGATCCTTCTAACTCCCTGCACACTATAGCTACACACACAACTCCAAGCATCACCAAACCTACCCATCACCATACCAAAATTCTTACGACGAACCCTCGTCTCAAGCAAACAACAGAAAGTAATAGATGAGGAAGCTAAAAAGTCTGCCACCACCCTACACTTGATAGGGTCATTCAACCTCCTAACATTCCAAGAACACCAAATCATGAATCTTGCAAGAGATCACACCTACCACTTCCCACTAGGCCTTTGCCCAAACTCCCGAACATCCCATCCATAACAAACAAGGGATCAGGATCTGCCTGCACTAGTGCCAATGCCAACGAGTCTCACCCCTTATCATCCAAAATATCAAATTGATTACGATCATCAACATGCTTTACAAACCCCATTATTCTAGGGGACCCATAAACTACTCTGCTCTTCAATGGCACCATACCCGTGACCCACTACCACCCCTATGCCCTACACTTCCTCTATCACGCCTACGTCGACTAACCATAGTAAACTCTTCAACCCTCATATACAAAATTGGTATATTGTTTTTTGGTATTCAAAGTAACCATATTCAGATTGGTATATTGAACATAGATATTTAACTTCCAGACATTAATTATCCGACACATTCAAACATAGACATTAATAATCCCAGACATTCAAAATCCAAATATTCAAATCCCACATATTTAATTATGTACCCATAAAACAATATCTTGGATCTAAACCGACCCTAAAAGTATATTGCAAGGTGTTTTCTTCTAACTATTCCAACAATAAATTTTATTTTTTAATGATTTAAATTTCATTAAAATTTATTGAGTTCTAAATAAAATTAAGATTTTCAATTCACTTTCATCTTTTAAAATAATTTCTTTTAAATTTTAGATGCCAAATGTTTTTTTTTATATAATTATGATAACATTTGCAAATTTTAAATTTACTAAGTTGATTTGTGGACTATTTTCAAATAAAGAAAAATGAGTAAACTTATTTACAAATAAAATATTACTGTCCATTTGTGTAGACCTTGATAGAAATTGGTCTCTTGCATTTAATTAAGTGTTTGATTTTGGTTTCCATATACAAAATTGTTATATTGAACCTAGATATTTAACTTCCAAACATTAATTATTCGACACATCCAAACATAGACATTAATAATCCCAGACATTCAAAATCCAAATATTCAAATCCTAAATATTTAATTATGTACCCGTAAAACAATATTTGGGATCTAAACATGTCCTAAGAGTATAATATGAACGGTAGTTGTCTTCTCCTAACTATTTCAACAATAATTTTTTTAATGATTTAAATTTCATTAAAGTTTATTGAATTCTAAATAAAATTAAGATTTTCAATTCACTTTCATCTTAAATAATTTCTTTTAAATTTTAGATGCCAAACGATTTTCTTTTTGATAATTATGAAAACGTTTGCAAATTTTAAATTTACTAAGTTGATTTGTGGACTGTTTTCAAATAAAAAAATGAGTCAACTTATTTACAAATATAGCAAAATGTCATTATTTATCAGTGATATAATGCGATAGACCACGATAGACATTTCACGATAGACATTTGCCATACTTGAAAATATTTTAAGCAATTTCACCATTTAAAATAATTATCATTGATTTGTTTTGGTTAAATGATATAATAATTGATATTTTAAATTAAATATCTTATAATTACTAACATAATTCCCTTCTAAATTATGAAGGTAGAAGAGTAAAACATCATACATTCTTTTCATTTCTCGGGGGTAACCAAACAATAAATTTTAATTTTTGTGATCTCAAATCAATTTAGTTACAAATGTAAGTAGGAATTTGAAACCAATTCCTTCATTTAAAATCCTGGAATTTGAAAACATTTATGTTGAACTCTTAAATCTAAATGAAGCATAAGGGAAAAAGCAAAGAGAGAGAAAAAATGGCGAAGAGAGTCATGAAGGAGAGAGAGTTGGGAGAGGGAGCGAAACCATTACAATTTCAATAAGTAATTATTTCTTAGTATTCTTTATTTTTTAGTGCAACAGGATGTCAGGATTTGAACTGCAAAATGACTGCTTAGATCCGTCAACAATGGAGAATATAAAGAAAATAATAAAAGAAATTTAATGTTCATTGGAAGAAATGACCCAAAGTATAGTTCAAATATCAAATCATTTACAAAATTCAAGAACTGATTAATTTTGATATTGAAGAAAAGGAATCTTAGTCGGAAACTTTCTAAATAGAAAATTTTGATGACAATTTTGGGGAAAATCTCGTTGAGACCCATGTAGTTGATGAAATTGAAGAAAATGGAAACAATTTAGACAAATAAAATATGATTGAAGAAGTAAGCAACCATGGACAAATAGATTCAAAAAGCATTAAAGCCCTAATTTCAGTCGATTGTGTGGAAGCCTTATGTGAAGAAAATTTTTGTACTTTCGACTTGGAGATTGTGCGACCAAGTCTGAAGGAAGATGGAGAATAAAGTGAAATTCATAAAGTCAAACCCATGGTTGCAGGTGATGGGAGGTCCATCGAAGCTTCTTCGATCAGCTCTATCCTGTGTGCAACCGATTTCAACCCACAATTCCAAATCTTTATTTCTTAACAATTTCACATAGCCCAAATTCTTTTCCACACATTTTCTTGCGGGGTTCTTTAATTAGAATAATTTTGTTCAAGATGTAGGAGGTTGCGGGGGTTCTTTTCTTGCAGGGTTCCTTAATTAGAACATTTTATTGCAAGTTCTTTAATTAGAATAAAGTGAAACATATTTTCTTTTTGGAGGGATAGAAAATTATGTAAGAAGAATGAGGTTAATTAGATAATATTCTAGGTTAATTTTCTTCTTACCCCCTACTTGTAATAAAACTCTATAAATAGAGTCTTCCCCTCTTGTATAAAACAATTTATCACTTTAATAAAAGATTTGATTTGGGGCTTCTTTGAAGAGACTTAAGCGAGCACATGATAACTCTCGAAAAGAGTTATTTCTATGTCTTTAATTTAGCATGTTTGTCACGTTTTAAATGCTTAAATATCAATTTTTGTAGGATCCTCAAGCAAATCATGCATTTTGGAGTGTACGTGCTGCTCAGGGTTGTTTCAGAGCTATCAAAAGTGAAATCGGGCATTTAGGGCATCAAAGAAGCAAAATGATGGAATTACCCCTGCACCTGAGCACAACGTGCTTGCTATGCACTGAGCTCGTCGCTCAAAGGCCGAGAGCAGAAAAATAGAGGAGCGTTTTGGCACTCCAAACGAAAAATGAGCACCTCACGCGTGCTAGACCAAAAAAGCCAGAGTGCAACTACGCTCCCTCGCTTCTATAAATGCTTCTTTTTGTTTTTCTAAGGTTTAACATGTTGAATCCCATGGAAGCCAAAGTGAAGCTCCTCTTCCTTCTTCTCCATTCATATTTTTAGCATCTTAGGGTTAGTTTTTACATTTTTTTTATTGTATTTCATGGGTTTGAACTCTTTTCCTCTTCATCCTTTGTCTATGAAGATGTGAAGGTAAGTTTTTTTTATTCTTGGGAGTTAGCCTACATAATGACTTTGAGGATTATGTTGAGTTAGTTTCATGTTTGATTTATGCATCTTTGAATTCGTTTTAACCCTCGATGTATGTTTATTGGTTCAATTGATGTTCTTTCCTTTGAATGTATGTAGAATGCTAGAGATTTTAGGCTTGCGTGATGTCTTGATTCTTCGTCTAGCTTAAATCATCAAGTAGTAAATATTGAATCTTGCATGCTAGGATTTATAGTCTAACCTTGAATCTTAAAATACTTTATTTGGTTTGGTCTAAAGAACTTATGTTAATTAGGTCGACCACACAATAGAAACCTAGAGCTTAATGAAAATGTATTTAATTCTTTACAGCCGTTAAGGATTCAGTAGGATTGATTACATTTAGTTAATTGGAGCTTCATTAGAGGTTTTAATTATACTTACTTCGCTTGCATGATTCAGTCTCAGCTAGTTGTCTGTGTAAAACCCGAACCCTAATTACCTTAAGTAAGCAAGTGTAAGTTATGTGATGTCTTCCAATGAGTTGTAATGAGATTATGTTTTGGTTAGGAATGATGAAGGAAGAAAGCAAACAACTTTGTAGGACGAATGAGTGACGGAGGACGAATCACAAAGATTTTTTAGCTAAAAATTTGTGGTAATATTGTTAACTTAGTTATAAAAAACTTTGTAGAATGAAACTTTTTAAGATGAGGCCTGGAAATCGAGTTATATATTTTTGAAATTTGAACTGGAAATTGTTGAACAAGCAGGCAACTGCTTGAATTGGAGCCAATGATGAAGTTTTGAATCTTCAGATAAAACGACAAGGAATTTCGAGCTGAAATTTTAAGGTAATGTTGCTAACGTGATTCTAAGAAAGTTTGTAGAAGGAAGTTCCTTGAGATGAGTTCTGGAAATTTAGTTATGAATTGTTGAAATTGAATCTGCAGTTTGATGCTCCGAAATTTTTCTAAGTGTGGGGAATGTGGGCGATCAAAGGGTGCATTCTTTTGACATCTAATCCCTCTAAATTG
The DNA here is from genome assembly GCF_009727055.1 of Benincasa hispida. Classification (NCBI taxonomy): domain Eukaryota; kingdom Viridiplantae; phylum Streptophyta; class Magnoliopsida; order Cucurbitales; family Cucurbitaceae; genus Benincasa; species Benincasa hispida. The sequence goes on along the minus strand of NC_052349.1, from coordinate 41,844,449 downwards.
GCTAAGTATCTGACCCTCAAAGTGAATGGTAGGAGGCATAATGTGATGGTCTGGCATGTGAGTTTGATTTATTAAGTAGGCCTAAAAGGGAGGCTAATGTAAACACTAAGTAGTATGCTTATACATGTAGGTTCAATGCCCATTGAAAAAGCCTATCAATCCTTGAGGAAGCAAACTTGAAAGACCTGTGAGTGACTATAAATGATTTATAAATGGTTTATAAATATTTTAATAATCCAAATGCTTTATTGACAGTTACTTTTATGTTGGTTATTTTATAAGAAGTTCCAAGCAACGAATTTCTCTAAAGTTTATAAACGCATGCTAGTTATAAAGTTTATGAAATATGCTTTGGTACAATGGTTGAACGATGGTAGTTCTCAAAAGAAGACTCTATGACATGTTTAAATTACAAGTATTTGTATTATCTTTTAAAGCATATGTGCTCTTAATGTTGTTGAGCATGCGTTAGCAAATGATATTCTTATGAAAACTATGTTTTATGAGGTCAAGCTTTCAGTAAACTTGTTTTATGAAAACGTTTTCCTATCATGTATTTTCAGCTCTTGAAGTACAAGGGGAAGGTATCCAAGCTGTACTACCTAGTTTTAGTTATGTTATGATTCTAATGCTGAACTACATAGAGAAGGTATCAGAGTAATTCACTCAGTTTAGTGATAAGCAGTGGTACCCCGCCTCAGTTATGATCCTTGACATCAGGATCCAGTTTGCTCTACGTGCACGTATGATAGTTAATCAGTTCAGTAGGATTGAACCACGAGTGTTCTTTCCTAACATTGGCTGAAAGGTTCCGAACAAAAGGGTTCTCACCCCAGCCCAGGCTTATGTTTGAGAGATCGAACAAAAGGGTTCTCTCTTAAACATGATATCCGACGATGAGATTGAACCATGAGGGTTCTGTTCTAGCATTAGCTAAAAGGTGTTGAACAAAAGGGTTCTCACCCCAGCTCAGGCTTATGTTTGAGAGGTCGAACAAAAGGGTTTTCTCTTGAACATGATATCCGACGTTGAGATTGAACCACGCGGGTTCTCTTTCAACCGGGAATCAGTTTAGCTATGTTTTCAGATACAATGGTTTTAAAAGTTTTATGTACACGTTTGCTTGGCATGTTTTGGTTCCAATATTCTGTTTTTTAGCTTTCAATTTAAGCATGAGATTTATGTTTTTATTAAGTCACTCACTGGGCGAGTAGCTCATTCTTTCAAATGTTTTTCTTTTCTCAGATAGTGGTCATCTCCCTAAAGGTTAGTTGTCCTGCTGCTCCGCCACTTGATGCTTGATTTTATGAAGTGAATTATGGATGATATGTGATGGTGAAATTGCGTTGTGCACTCAAGTTTCCTTAACGGAATCCAAATGTAAATTCCACTGAGTTTCCTGGTAAGTTCAGGGTCGAACTCAGGGACTTGTGAAAATAGACTGCATTGGTAATTTTTATGAAAACTTTGCGGTAACCGATAACTCAATTAATTGTTGGTTTGTTGTTGATTGCGTTGATGAAAAATAAACAAATTTGATGGATTGAAGAAAAGTCAGTTGTGTGATAGATACACTGAGTATGTGCATGAACGGGTTGAGAAGATCTTTAGCTAGCATTACTTGGGAATGCGTCAAACTATGCGATCATGCTACAACCATGCACAACAAGTCATTTTCCAATGCAAATATGATGCTCTTAAGTCTAGGACGCATGTGTTGAATGCAAAAGTGTCTATAGAGCTTATCCCTAAGTCTCTACTCTTTTCCTATGCGATGATGCAAAATGCATAAAGGCAAGGTGACCGCATACAATCATATCCTATCTTTAGGATCCATATGATGCATTGATAACAAATAGTGCTTATTCCTAAGCTTCTATCTCTTGATTATGCATTCTAATTTGACTCTCCCGAGCCTAGATTCTAACCTGACCTTCCCAAGCCTAGATCCTGTACTTAGACTACCCTCTCGAGTATCTCTAATGGACGAATGAAGCATACATAATACAAGATAATCGCATAGAATGAAAATTCCCTAGTTGTGCTAGCTAAATGCTTCTCAACCCATTCAACTAATTTAGCTACTGATGCATAAATAACAGAGAGTGAACAGATATAGCAAAATAATAATGGAAGTTAAAGGTAGAGAGCCTGGTAGCAATTCCTTGCTGACCGAGGCTTTTACACTGTAAATCTCCATTCGGTTCCAAAGATGTTCCTACTTCCGTAGGCGTCGGCCCTCTCTCTGTCCTTGAAGCTTCCAGCGCTCTCCCAAGCTTACCGGAATGATCTATCAGCACCACCTTCCTCTCTCGTGTCCGCCTTAAAACTAAAGAAAAACTATGAACAAAGACGTGCGAACCGAAGTATGAAATTTCGAACTGCTTACCCTTTTCTTGAAGGTTGCCTTTGGTATTTATAGAACATCCAAGGTGAACGGTGGCTTCTCTCTCATGATGCACCGATGGGATGACTTTAATTCCCCTGACTGATGCGTCGAATATTGGTCATCGAAAAGCTGAATGTACTTTTTATCGTTAATCAATTGTCAACTTAATTCGGATTCGATTGTCATCAGCTTTCTGTCCCATCGTGATTAATTAGCCTTTCACTCAGTTGCACCCACCATGTTGCGCTGACCAAGTTGCGGCGATCCTTCTCGGTCGAATATTTGCAAACACGATCATCGCAAAGCCTTGCGGTGTTGTTGCGCTCAACCAATGATTTCCTATGATCGCAATTTCCGCCCTTCGTTATTGCATATTCTGCACAAAAATACGAAAATCAACTATTCTAATGCGATGAACGCATGTGACCGCAATATTATGAATCTGATGCCTTTTGGACGTAAATTAACATGTTTTATCAATGCAATCCAGCATTGTTTAAGAACTTAGCACTATGATAACGTGCATTTCTGCCCGTTATCACCATTCAAGGACTCCAGTTAAAAGTCAAAAGTCTAGAGAGAAGTTTTAGGTGTTTATTCTATAAATGTCTGTACATATGTGTTGCTCATATCATGGACTAGTAAAGTATATTGGAACTCGCTGAACTCTGTATGTGTTAATATGATGTAATTATGTTGTTGTTGATCCTTGGTGTTCGGAGGATATTTTTAAAGTTTCATTAGTTTGGTGAATGTTATATATGTATTCCAGGGATCTAAGCAGGTTAAGGATGTTAGTTAGGTAGTAAGTACCACAAAAGGGTTGGTAACTACTGTCTCACATTCACTTCTGGATTAAGAAGGGTAATCTGGGAGAGGGTGTGATAGTCCGCCTTTGTAAAGGCTAGTAAGGGTGAGTCAAGCATGTTGTTGTGTAAAGCATGATCGATATAAGTTAATAAAAATAGTCTAATGATAAGAAATTAGATAGGAATCCAATTACTCCCAAAGGATAGAATCTCTATTCCTTAAGTACATTTACTCGCTTTATTTTACTTTCTTGCACATTTATCTCTATACACACCAAATCCACCCATTTACCACTATAACTAGTAAATTGGCTTAACGAAACAAATCACGCTTCCTTCTAGATTGTCCCAGACGTACCACTGCTTCGTCTTTGTAGTGATAGGAGTAGTTTGGTATTATAAATTTTCTTTCGAATTGTGGCTCTTTTGGGGAATTAAACGACACTAGAAAAAGCGACAGTATAAAATGGCTTCGTTGCTGGAGAAGCCATTTATGTTTGTTTTGTTAAGTTTCTAGTTAGAGCTTTCTTTAGCTTTTGATTTGTTTCTTTTCTTGTGCCAGGTTTGCCATGGAGAATGGAGTGCTTAGTATGTACTTTCCGTTGCATGCAAGGCAAGCTGTCCAAGAGAGAGAATAATAGACCAAGTAGATTTCTGAGCTCAGAAGTATGCTTGGTGATCTTGTCTCGTTTGTCCCACTGTTGGTTGAAAGGCAGCTACAAAGTAGCCTGATACCAATAAGTTTTGCCTTGAAGAGTCACCCTAGTCACTGGGAACCTGAGCCTTGCATCCATCTTGGATGAACCACTCACTCCTATGACTATGGTAATTCTTGTACACAACCACTGTACTATTACCATCTCGCCATGCCCAAGCCATTAGGGTTCACTCAAGAGGCCGACCAAGGTATGTATTTAAGGGGTATAGTTAGAAAATTACTTAATTACCAATTCTCTATCCAGCATGATTTTCTTAGACTCTAGCAGAAAATCCTTCAGTTCAAAATGGAGGTTAGAGCTGAGGTGCAGCGTTTGAGTGACTTGCTTGCTCACATTGCTTACTAAGTTAGAAGATTTGAAGAGTTCTTACTACAACTGTATCATCTTTAGGCTATCGAGGTGTTCCCCCATGAGGTAATATGCTTTGATGATGAGGATGATGACATGGACCTCACGCCATGGTCAACCCCAATTTTCGAGGCAAAAGAAGAATCTAAACCTAAACTCGACGTATTTTAGGTGATAGAGCTAGAGGTCGAAAGACCTCGCCTTATTCTGTCATCTGGTATTTTGTATATTTTTTAGTTTTCTTCTTCTTATTCTCAAAAGTCTGTTGTGTCCTTTTCTTCTTTGGACTCGTTTGAGTCCCTTGAGTCTTTTGATTCTTTCTCTTTTTCCTTTTTTAGATATATAAAAAAACCTAAATTCAACCTATCCAGTGTCCTTCAGAAGATGAAGTTTCTTCGGAGCATTGAGTGCTACATCAACTCAAGTAAGAAGGGGTCAAAGAAATATGAGAATTTCTTGGTACCTTGAAAGGGGGACGAGTCACGTCAAGAAACCCACGTTAAAATCTGTCCTTCCTTGAGGGAGCCAAGTGAACAAATTTACTATTTTCTTTATTTTCTTTCTAGATTAGCTTCTTGTTTTTCTTTTGTAAGGACCCCCTAGAAGCGAAGAGCATCTTTTAAGAGGCGAGCCTTACTACCACACCTTAAAGACCGTGCACGAAAATGCTTACAGGGGTGGTTTTTTGTTCCCTTGTCTTTATTTCCATCGGGCTTAGATTAGAGATACATTAGGAACAATGTATCGTTTTAGGTTCGGGGTGGTGGTTATATATGCATGTTTGGCAAGTCCTTAAGCACTTGAGCTTGGACTTTGTGTTTAAGCTACTGATATGATTTTTGTGATGCATGTATATGATAATGACATTTTATGATGAGTTTGAGATAACTCTCTATTTGCTTTATTTAGGATTCACAAAATGTATGCACGATTTTGGGCAAATTTAAAATTTTTTCTTGATTCCACTGCATATTTTGAGCACATAGCCATCTTATTTGTGGTTTTGATTGCTTAGGATTGGGTTATTTGATCCATATGTTTATTGTCACCTTGAAAGGTCCAAATGATAGTTGTTAAGTAACTGGAGCTCAACTTAGTAATGCATGCTTAGGTTTTTGCCAAACTTTTGTTTTGTAAAGTAAAAGGTTGTTGTACAATAAATAAAAGTCAAGCATGTTATAGAGTAAAAGTGAGTTTCTATGATATTTTTGAAGGGGATTACTCCTCTTTCTTAAGGGTGTGATTAACCTAGAGTGGTTATGACACTTGTAGTTTCCCTCTGAGCTAAAGTGCCTTTGAGCAATGAGTAAGCTTCGACACCTTTAAAGGATACGTTGCTCGTAGTTGGATATCTTTCATGTAACCTGTGTGGGAAAACCAAAATGAAGTAGCATAGTTTGGATAAGGCTTCTCTTTCGTGTAAAGTAAAAAAAAGGTAGAAAAAAAAGAGAAAAAGAAAAAAAAAAAAGTAGAAAAAAGTTTGGTTACCTTAAGTTTTACATTGCCACCTTGGGTCTAAGAAGCTTAATACTTGGTCCTTTGAGCCATAGTAGGGGAAAACTAGTTAAAAGCCAAATAAAACGTTTTCAGGCTAGTAAAGATCTAGATAGGATTGGCTAAGTACACACGAACGTGGGGATAGATATTATTTTTAAATTTCTTAAATGAGTGCATACATTTGGATGATCCTATCTTTGTGAAGATTTTTTTTATCTTTAACCTTTAGATTCGAGTCACTCATTTGCATCGCATGATACATATCTATATTTTGTTTTGCCTTGCTTGAGGATGAGCAAAGTTTATTCTAGCTTCTTGTCATGTTTTAAATGCTTAAATATCTATTTTTGTAAGATTCTCGAGAAAATCATCATTTTGGAGTGTACATGTCGTTCGAGGTCGTTTTAGAGCTATCAAAAGTGAAATTGGGCACTTAGGGCTTCAAGGAGCAAAATGACAGAATTACCCCTGCATCTAAGCACGACGACATTTGCTATGCACTGCACTCGACACTCGAAGGCCGAGAGCAGAAAAATAGGGGAGCACCACTGTGCTTCGGGCTTTGATGGAAAATGAGTGCCTCGTGCGCACTTGGCCAAAAAATCTAGAGCGTAGCAATGCTTATTATAGTGCAGTTTCACTTCCTCACATCTATAAATGCTTCTCTTCATTTTCTATGGTTTAGCATGTTGAATCCTATGGAGGCCAAAGTAGAGCTTCCTTTCCTTCTTCTCCCTTCATATTTTTAGCATCTTAGGGTTAGTTTTTACATTTGTTTTGGGTTGTTTTTCATGGGTTTGAACTCTTTTCCTCCTGATCCTTTGTCTATGAAGATGTTGAGGTAAGTTTTTCTTATTCTTGGGAGTTAACCTATGTAATGACTTTGAGGATTATGTTGAATTAGTTTCATGTTTGATTTATGCATCTTTGAATATGTTTTAACTCTCGATGTATGTTTATTGATTCGATTGACACTATTTCCTTTGAATGTATGTAGAATGTTAGAGATTTTAGGCTTGTGCGATGTCTCAATTCTTCATTTAGCTTAAGTCAACAAGTAGCAAATATTGAATCTTGCATGCAAGGGTTTATAGTCTAACATTGAATCTTAAAATGCTTGATTTGATTTGGTCCAAAGTACTTAGGTTAAGTAGGTCGGCCTTTCCGGTTAATTAACCACACAATAGAAACATAGGGCTTAATGCAAATATAATTAATTTTGCACAACCGCTAAGGACTCCGTAGGATTGATTACATTTAGTTATTTGGAGCTTCATTAGAGGTTTTAATTATACTTACGTCGTTTGCATGATTCAGTCTCAGCTAGTTGTCCGCCTTTTTAGAAGCTAGTTAGAGTGAGTCAAGCATGTTGTTGAGCAAAGCATGATCGATAGTAGTTAATAAAAATAGTCTGATGATAAGAAATTACATAGGAACCTAATTACTCCCAAGATATAGAATCTCCGATCCTTGAGTACATTTACCTGCTTTATTTTACTTTTTTGCACGTTTATCTCTATCCATACCAACCCCCCCCCCCCAATTTACTGCTATAACTAGTAAATTAGCTTAACGAAACAAATCGCGCTTCCTTGCGAATCGACCCAGACGTACCACTATTGCTACATCTTTGTAGTGATAGGAGAAGTTCGGTATTATAAATTTTCTATTGATTTGTGGCTCTTTCGGGAATTAAACGACACCAAAAAGGCCTAGTCAGTGCACCCCCTTGGGACCTTAATCTTTAAGTTGAGTGTGTGTGTATGTGTGTGTGTTTTAATGTGTTTAGTTCACTCTTTTTGTGTTCTTGTTATTCTTTTAATTCTTTTGGTTGTGTTTTGTGTTTTGATTATGTATTGACGTCAGGTTACGAGGTACACTACATTTAATTGCGATTCAATACCTTTGCAAAAAGGGAAAAAAAAAACTATTTTAACATATAGCCATAACTTTTTACTCTCATAGCTATATGTCATATATTATTGGAAAAAATATCTTTTTAGTCCCTAAGCTTTTAAGGACATGTGTTTGGTCCTCGAGTTTTCAAAACATACCTTTTCAATTCTCGAGTTTTTTAGAATAGGTGCATTTGGTTCCTAAGTTTTCAAAAGATATCTTTTTAGTTTGTCTTTTTTAAAAACTAGTGTTAATTTTGTATATTATATTGAATAATCAACTTAATCAGAATACATTACAAAGGTGAACAAATAGACACCAACAGACCCAACAAAGGAAAGAAACCAAGAAAGGAAAAATACATAAAAGGAAAATACTAATTAGGAATAAACCCTAATTTATTTTAACACCCTCCCTCAAACTCAAGGTGGTAGAGTAACAACCAACTTGAGTTTGTTAAATGACCGACTGAAGCTAATGAATCTAGTCATAACATAATTAATTTGTCGGTGGGGAAAAATCAGGCCAAGATTCAAAAAAATTGGGCGAAGTGTTTGTTTCAAAACGACGAAAGTGGTAGACACCGAATGATGAAAGTGAAAGACACTAATGGAGATGGATATACTCCTTTATTTTTTTTAATCGTCGAAATTATACGATGAACTTTTTGTTCCAGGCGTACGACCTAGATACATTAAGGTTTTTATAAGTAGGCTCGGTTTATAATTTTAAAGTAATAGTTGTCTTAATAAATAAGAAAGAGAAGAGCTAAGATTCGGGTCCTACCTACTAGTGCTAATAAGGTTGAAAAAAAAGGATACGCCGAGTAAGCAACGTGACCCTCGATTCTACTTAATTAAGCCCCGTGCTTGTACAAGGAGAAAGTCATTCCTACCAACTTGAATGACTTTTTTTTTTTTATCAGTATACCTGGTAGGGTCGAGTTTACCGTCACCTGTAAACTCTTGCTACACAAATAAAATTTATAAGTCACCGAACTAACTACTTATACTAACTAGTAGTACAAGCGGCAAGTCTAGGGTCGAACCTCAGGGAAGCACGGAAGATTAGTTCATCAATGCTCATTTTTAATTAAAGAGATAAAATGGGGGGTTTGGTGTGGATTGATAAATGAAATTGCATAAAATAGAGTGCAAGAAAAGTAAAGATAGAAGTGCAATTAATCGAGATGTCTTAGCTTAGAGGAATGGACTCACCCAATATAATTTAGATCATCGAACCAATTTATGACTTAAACTTCTTGTTTATGCTTAGCTCAATTGATTGGAATCCCAATCAATGGTCCTATTTATCTAATTAATCAAAATGTACAAAAAACGAATCCACTCCATACAAATTGATAAATCGCATTAAGATCTAGGGATTATGCTAAGATGAGGGTTTAACTTCCATCATCTAATTAAACAATCAATATGGTTTTTTCTCTAGGTTGCTAAGAGTAGGTCCTTTTTACCTAAGTAACATATTGCTTCCATTGGGATTAACCTATAATTATATGTCACATATTACAAATTAATCAAAAAGCATTAGAATTACACAAAAAAATCATTGAGAGTTAATCAACAATTAAAATCATACAATTCATAAATGTATATTCGGATTAAAACCCATAGACAAGTTCGTTACATCAATAAACCGAAATCTCACAAAATTGCATCGAGTTCCTCTGAATCCCTAAGAAACCAGAACCTTACCTTCCCATGGAGATGGAAAGGCTACAATTTTGCATCTACTCGATAAATTACTAAAGCAACACCCAAAATACAAAGTGGAAGAGAAAAGAGAGGGAAAATTCGACTGGAGGCCGAAAGTGGGCGTATGAATTCGACCTAAAGGGAAGAAACGTATATATAGGGCAGCCTCACAACATTGCAACATTGCACAGATTAACGTTGTAATGCTGCACAGATTAGCGTTGCAATGCGCTTCCATCTTCAATTCATAGCGTTGCAACACGCCCTGTTTTGCACAAAATAGGTAGCTACTGCCTTATAGCGTTGTGCAACGCTCGTTTGAGCATCTTAATACTCTGTCCAGGGGTGTTTTCATCTGTTTACGTCATTTTGAAGTTCGATTGCTCAAATTAGCTTCTAATTGCTCCAAATTAACCTTGAATAGCTTATAATGATTGATTCTACCTCTAAGATGCTCAATACCTATAAAATCATCAAATAAACATATTAAACATAGTAACGACCTAGAATTAAGAAGAGGAAAATAGCACATTTTTCGGTGCTATCAAACACCCCCAACTTAATTCTTGATTGTCCTCGAGCAAGGTAGAATCATACATTCACAAAAAAAATATTATGCTTGCTCAATCACATAGGTCGTTACTCTAGTCTCAACAGTTTATAAAGATGAGATTTACAATAAAAAAAAAAATGCAGTCAGATTACAATAAATCAATGAAGCACATTTAAAAATGATTCTAAATTTTTCATGCATGAGTGAGTCAAAAGCCCTATTAATTAAGCTCGCAAAACTCGGAATGGTTTTATAGTGCTCTCAATTCGTTTTTCCCCTACACTAGCTCGAAGGTTCAAAAGCCAAGCTTCCTAGACTCAACTTTGTAATAACACACTTAAGGCAACCAAACTTTTATTTTATTTTCTCTTTCTTTTTTTACTTTACACAAAAGAAGAAGCCTTATCTAGATACATCACCTTCATTTTGGCTTGCCCACACCGGTGTCATGCAAGTCATCTAACTATGAGCAATGTCTTCTAATAAGGTGCCGAAGCTTACTCATTCCTTGGGGTACTTTAGCTCAGAGGGAAACTACGGGTGTCATAGCCACCCTAGGTTAATCATAACCCAAGAAAGATGAGTAATCCCCTTCAAAAATACATACAAACTTGCTTTTACTTTACAACACACTTTGCATTTTACAAACTGCTTTTTGCATACTCTATACTTGGCTTTTACAATACATAACAAGAGTTTGGCAAAAACTTAGGCATTCATTACTAGGTTGAGCTTTTAGTCACTTAACACGTATCATTTAGGCCTCTTGGGGTGACAACAAAAATATAAGCTCAATAATACAACTCTAAGTACGCAAGACCTAACTTCGTTGGACAAGGGACTTAAAGATGCATGAGAGATGAGAAATTTTTTTAAAACGAGTTAAAAATCATCATCATGCTGTTTAAACATAGTTTCATGCAAACCTAATCACAAAAATGGTGTGTCATCAACTACTCATCATAATAAACCAAGCAAGAGAGCAAGCAAGCAACTCAAGCACACAAACATCGTCCGAGCACAACGCTCAAGGATCCTAACAGTTACAACATACCCCACCCCCAACTTAAAATAATACATTGTCTCCAATGTATCTTTAATCTAAGCCCAATAAAATAAAATAGTCAAAGGAACAAAAAACCTCCCTAATGACGTTTCTGCACATGGGATGGTGGTAAGAGAGTTGTGTTAAATTGATCTTCTTCTTTAGGGTAGAGGAAAAGAAAACCTACAAAAGAAAAACAAGAAAGCAGTAAAGGAAAGCAATAAATTTTTCACCCGGCTCCCTCTAGGAAGGGCAAATTTTTAACGTCGATTGCTCGACGTGATCTGTCTCCTATTAAGGTTTAAAGAAATTCTCATATTTCTATGGTCCTTTCTTGGATGAGTCAATATAACCCGATAAGGTTATAAGGCTTCTTATCTTCTGAAGAGAACGAGACAGATCGAATTTGGTTTTTTTAGTATATAGAAAAAAAGGTAAAAAGAAAGAATCAAAAGACTCAAGTAACCCAAAAGATTAAAAACAAATAAAAGACTCAACAGACTCGTGAAGACTAGAGGAACAAAACTCGAATATATATGAAATACCAGAAGTCATAATAGGGCGAGGTCTTTTGACCTCTAACTCTATCACTTAGATCTAGTCAGATTTAGGCTCTAAATTCTCCTTAACCTCACAAACTGGCGAGCATGGAGTGACATCCTCATCATCACTGGAGTAGTAGCACTTCGCAAGGAACTCGACCTATGAGGTACAGACGATGGACTACTCTGGTGCACTCTCTAGTCTCTGCATGGCCATAGTTAGTTGGGTAACATGGGTAATCAATCCTTGTAACTGAGCTTAAAGATACTATTGGGACTGAAGAGTACTATTAGCAAGTCCTTAAATTGAGAACTCTAATGTCATATTTCGATACGAATCTCCAGGAAGTGGTTCTTGCTCCTCTACTATGTCGACATGGACTACCTCATGCCTCTGGGCCTTTGGAAAATAAAAGGAATGGTCTGGCAACGGCTCGTCAGCCTCCCAACCGAAGTTGCAAACTGAGCAACAAGGTCACTCTCCAAGTAAGTCCTACACTTGTCCTCAGGGTGAAGACTCTTTTGTTGGATGCACTCGAACTTTTGCTGCTACGGAGGTTGTCCTACTCAAACTTAAAAGCTCTGTTAGCAAGCTCTATAACCAAAGCCTCTAAAAACTTATTTGACGTTGAAAACTGAGCATGAGTCGATTGGTGTGGTGCTGTGAAATCTTGGCCGCTAAAGCTCTGTTGCCAACCTGAGTATCCCTGGTCAAAGGATTCCCCCCCACCAAGAATGGTGAGGCTCGTAGTCCCAAGGACCATAATACCCCTCCTCGGCGAATCCACATGGTGCTAGCATCAATTGCAACCTTGGGCATGCTTGCGTGTGATTCCCCTCGATTAGGCAACTCTCGCACACCTCTACTTGTCGTGATCTCCCTTTCACCAAGTGGGCATCCAAAAGGAAGTCAACTTGGCAAGCTCGTGGCGAAGGCCACTTACCTTGTCATCAAAATTTTCAACTTGACGTTCGGATGTCCAAGATTGATTCAAAAATCCTGGCATGCTTAACTAACACAAAAAGAAAACAAATCAAAGCAAAAGAAACTTTAACTAAAAACTAACTAAGAAGAACTAATTGGCTTCCCTGGCAACAACGCCAATTTGGTAGGGTCGAGTTTACCGTCGTCCGTAAACCCTTGCTACACAAATAAAATTTATCAATCATTGAACAAACTACTTATAATAACAGGTAGTACAAGTGGGCAAGTCTGGTGTTGAACCTCAGGAAAGTGGAACATTAGTTCATCGAAGCACGTTGATGAACTTATTATATGTACATATAACTATATGTTATATCATATATAACACATAGCTTATAGTTTTTATATTGTATCAAATACAATATAACATATAGTTTTTAATTCTTTCAATAATACATGGTATTTAATATAAATCCAAATCCTTTTAAATTTAATTATATGAATCTCATCCACATAATTAGTATTTGAATCATATTCAAATATTTCATTTTTCTCAAATATATTTTATATTATAATGTATCAAATACATTATATTAATTATATCATATATAATTAATTTTAATTTAATTATATCACATATAATTAATTCCCTCAATTAATTTGAACAGTTCAAATTAATCCAAAATTGAATTTGAACAATTCAATAATTCCTATTGAGCTTGAGGGGACCTTATGGACCTATTGATTGAAGCTCTAGTGGTACTTGAATAATTAGTTAAACTCCTTTAAATAAATGATTCAACATCCATTAATTGTTGATCACTTCACTAAAGACCAACAGCTGCACTCTTTGCACTACAGGTATATTTCTATGTCCATTGGATATAACCAGTCAACTTGATGACCTTTCACAAATTGCTCGTAAGTACAGTTGGGCCACAATTACTATTTTGCCGATGTAGTTACATCTAACTCCTCAAGTACCACTGATCCCTCTAATGAATAATAAGTCATAGTCCAACTATGACCAAACCCCTCTCAAGTTAAGAGAGGGTATGACGCCACATTGTTCAAGCCCCGAAGTTAGCCTTTAAGAGAGAAATTTATCTACTTACCCCAACATTAGGGAAGGAGTGAATTTTGTCTTATGTATTTGTGTTCACAACTCCCTAATCAGACGAATCCCCAAAATGGTAGGTTAATTGAGTCGACGATCTGGCCACTCTCACCCATACAAATCAAAGGACCGCCTTCATAGGCAAGAGTTCATAACTCACTCAGGATTCAAGTCATGTCACCTATGCTCATTTTGGTGAAATGTAAGTCTCTATTACTAACGGTGTTATATAATGAGACTAATCATTTCGTGGTCTGGTCTTATACAAACTTCTTTGTATAGAATACCCTCGCTCACATGTCTCTACATGAATGATCAGGAACAGATCATTTGTAGCACTTTACAATAATTATAACATCTACAAAGGGGGTCGTATTTGTAGTGTCACCAGGATAAGGTATCCAACTTTATCCATCTACTACAGACCAGTTAGGTTATCACTTAAACATGATCCACCTGTATGTCTCTATATACATGTTTAATCTACAGAAGATAACCTTGGATGTTTAGTTTATTGGTTTGTGGATTAATGCTACTAAATGTCAAATAAAATATCTCATATTTTATTAAATAAATATGTTCTTTTGTATATTACAATTACAAACTACAGAACCCACAAGATTTAGGGCATCAATCCCAACACTATCCAAGGCTGCCTTATGAGTCTTGAACTATATGTGGAGCCATATATGGATCAATGTTCAAAATACAACCTAAAGGGTCTATAGTATAGGGATAAGGTTGGGCACCTTATCCTGGTGACACTATGGATACGGTCCACTTTGTATTTGATACAAACGCAATGATCATACGTGTTCGTGTAGGTGACATGTGAGTGGGGGTATCCTATGCAATGAGTTTGCATAAGATCGGACCACAAAATAGTAACCGCTAAATGTAACGCTGTTAATTAGTTAGGTTCCTATTTCAATTGGATGACCTAGGTAACTTAGTCTTAATCCTGAATTTATTATGAGCTCCTACTCATAAGGGATTGTCTTTTAATTTATATAGGCGAGAGTGTCCAATTTGTCGACTCAACATTCCTACCATTTTGGGGACAAGACCGAGTCAGAAGTTGGAAACATAATGATACAAGATGGAATTCACTTCTTCTGAACTTCAGGGTAAGTAGATAAGTGTTCTCTTCTCCGAGACTTTAACAAAAGGCCCTACCCTCTCATTGGCCTAAGAGGGGTTTTTGTTTATTAGATGGACCATTACAGGTTGTTCATTAAAGGAGCATTGGTACTTAAGAAGTCAGAGGTAACCCAAGGGTAAAACGATAATTTGACCCAGTTAGTGTTACGAACACTCATGAAGGACTAACTTGTTGTTATTAGTCTATATTCATGGACACAGAAATATATTTATAGTGAGAAGAGTGCAGCTGTGGGTCTATAGTGGAATGTACCCACAGTTAACAAATATTCATTAATTTGGTTAATGAGTTTAGCCAATTAATCTCATATCGTTGGAGCTTCTAATCTGCATGTCCACCAGGTCCCCTTGTTAGCTCAAAAGAGGAATGATTTGAATTGTTCAAATCAATTTGAGGAAATTGTATATTAATATGATTAATATGTAATTGATTATGGATGTGATTTATAATTTAAATTAAGTTGAAAAGAAACATTTGAATGATATTCAAATATGTAATTCAAGTGAATTAGATTCATGAAGAATTAATTAATCAATAAAGAGGTGTTGGACATAAACATATGATGGTTATATTAATTAAATATATATACATTAAATTGGATTTAATGTATAAATGGTTATTTAATTAATATTCTAATTAACTAATTAAACATTACTTAATTAATTGAGCACAAGGGTAAATTGGGAAAGACTTGGAGAAGGGGCTAATCCTTCTCCATATAAAGTCCTCCTTATGGCCCTTTTAGGGCAAGATTTCATTTTGTATTTTTTTACTTTAGCCACCAAAGAAATCCTCTCTACTCTCTCCAAAGAATTCTCTCCTCTTCAACCTCTTCCAATAGTTGGATACCACCTATTCTTCTATTGGAATCCTAGAGAATAACAAGGTTAATCTCATGATTGTGTTCAATATTCTTCGAGGAGACGTCCGTGTTCAAGATTGTGTTCGTAAAAAAATCGAGAGGATCGTTCTAGGAGCCTGAGAATCTTCAAAGATAAGAATGGTTCTTCCTTATTATTTCCCTTTTTCTCAAGCATGCTTTTAACATGTTTATCTTTCTATGTTCTATTTAGAACGCTGTTTTTTGTTCCTTTAAAAATGAAATTTCGAGATGCAAGGTGTTCACACACTTCTGCTACGGGATTCGATCCCTTCAAATATATCTTATCAATTCCCATTTGTAGAACTAGAATTACGAAATTTTGGTGTTGGCATTTTACAAAAAATGTGCAATTTTCAACATCTAGTGCCTATGGATTGCACACTCAAAGCAGGGTGATCCTTCTACCTTTGGTAGGGATGCTAACACTAATTGGTGGTAAAAGGTATGAAGTGTTGAGAAACATGGAGGGAAAATACAATAAACTAGGGCATCTATAATATCATAGATATTCTCCCACTTGCCCTAGATTATGTTGCTCGGAGTTCTAGTCCAATCGGTGGCCCTCGAACATTTTAGCCGAGAGGGCTTTCGTAAATGGATCAGCAAGGTTGTCTTCAGCGGCTATCTTCGTGAAGATCACGTCTCCTTGGTGTACTATCTCTCTGATGAGATGGTACTTTCTTTCAATATATTTTCCATGTTTGTGACTCCTTGGTTCTTTCAAGTTGGCAACGACACCACTATTGTCACAATATAATGTGATGGGTAGGTGCATATCTAGAACTACTTCCAAGTCAGCCAAGAATTTGCATAACCGTACTGCTTTCTTAGCGGCTTCACATGAAGCTACATATTCTGCTTCCATCGTGGAGTCAGTGATATAACTTTATTTAATGATTCTCCAAACTATAGCTCCTCCATTGAGAGTAAAAACTGATCTTGAAATAGATTTCCTTGAATCTACATCAGTTTGGAAATCAGAATCAGTGTATCCAGTAAGGATCAAATACTTAGGTCCATATACAAGCACATAGTCCCTCGTTCTCCTTAGATACTTGAGGATGTTTTTGACAGCAGTTCAATGACTGTGTCCTGGATTGGATTGGAACCTGCTAAAAATTCCAACTACAAAGCATATGTCAGTACGTGTACATAACATTGCGTACATCAAACTCCCAACTACAGATGCATATGGAATTTTTTTCATTTCCTCAACATCTTGAGGTGTCTAGGACACCGTTCCTTTGACAAATGAATTCCATGTCTAAAAGGCATCATATATTTTTTTTTTTTTGAAATTTTGCATATTATATCTTAACAACATCTTGTCAATATAAGTTACTTGAGATAGTGCTAGGGTTTTGTTCTTTCGATTTCGAAATATTTGTATCCCTAGAACATATTGAGCATCACCCGAATCTTTCATTTAGAACTGTGTTGCTAACCATCTTTTTACGCCAGCAAGGAAGCTTGTCTCATTCCCAATGAGCAAGATATCAGCAATATAAAGTACTAAGAATGCTACAGTTTTGTTGACTATTTTCTTGTATACATAAGGTTCGTCAACATTTTGTTCAAAGCCATAATATTTGGCCACAGTATCAAATCTTTTATTCCAGGATCTTAAAGCTTGCTTTAACTCATAAGTGGATCGTTTAAGCTTACATACTTTCTATTTCTGTCCTTTTTCGATGAACCCTTCTGGTTGAGACATAAAAATACTTTCATGAAGATGGTCGTTTAGAAAAGTTGTCTTGACGTCCATTTGTCATATTTCATAGTCATAATATATGGCAATGGATACAAGTATTCTTATAGATTTTATCATGGCAACAGAAGAAAAAGTTTCTTTATAACCAACCCCTTCTCTTTGGGTAAAACCTTTTGCCATTAGTCTGCCTTTGTAGGTTTGCACCTTGCCAGTTTGATCTCATCTTCCTTTGTAGATCCACTTGTAACCTATAGGTTTAACCCCATGTGGTTGATCTATAAGTTTCCAGACAGAATTGAAGTACATTGACTCCATTTCAACGTCCATGGCTTTTATTCACTGTTCCCTATCAACATCTTCAATTGCCTTTTTAAAGGTTAATGGATCCTCTAAACCACCATCATGTATGATGTTTTGAGTTTCTGTTAAACCCATATAGCAATAAGGTTGCTGAATAACTCTCCCACTACGTTGAGGCATACTCATTTCTTGAGAAGGACGTGACGGGGCAACAACAATTGTTGATGGACCAGCCTGATCAACAACTCTTGTTGATTTTTATGTAGTATCTTTGGTCATTTCTTGTAATATTAGTTTACTGCGAGGTTGATGAATTTTAACATGATCTTCTTCTAAGAATGTAGCGTTTGTCAATACAAACACTTTATCTTCTTAGGGATCACAGAATAGTTCTTCTTTTGTTCCTTTTGGGTATCCAACAAAGAGGCATAACTTCGAACGTGTTTCCAGTTTCTTAGGATTTTGTACCAACACGTGTGCTGGACAACCCCAGATACGAAAATGACATAAACTACTTTTGAATCCTTTCCATAACTCATGCGGTGTTTCTGAAACACTTTTCGAAGGAATAACATTTAGAATATATAATGCAGTCTATATTGCATACCCCCAAAAGGATTTAGGTAACTAAGCATAACTCATCATTGATTGGACCACGTATAACAACGTTCGATTTCTCCTTTCTGCAATACCGTTTTGTTGTGGTGTTCTAGGTGCTGTGAGCTGCGATTGAATTCCATGATCTCCTAGATAATTTTGGAATTGTAAATCCATATACTCACCACCTCGATCAAATTGAAGTGTTTTAATTCTTTTACTTAAAAAGTTTTCTGTCTCGGTCTTAAATTCTTTGAACTTTTCAAGAGTTTCAGACTTGTGACTTATTAAATAAATATAGCCATATCTAGGGTAATCATCAATAAAACTGAAAAAATATTGATATCTTCCTCGTGCTATTACATTCATCGAACGACATAGGTCTGAATGTATAAGTTCGAGAGGCTATTTGGCATGAAGACCTTTTTTTAGAAAAAGATCTTTTCGTCATTTTCCCTCAAAACATGATTCACATGGAGATAAAGAACTATCTTCTAACTAACTTAGATGACTGTTTTTTAATCAATCTCTCAATCCTGTTGAGATTAATGTGACCAAATCTAGAGTGCCAAAGATAGGCGTTTCGAGAAATTTTTCGTCTTTTATTTTGAGTCTCAGCCGTTTTAAACATCTCTATATTTAGAATAGCCTTTTTTTAGTTGGTTTTAGTATGTACAAGTTATCTTCGAGTTTTGCAGAACAAATATGAACACCTCTTGAAAAAAAAAACACTTCATTAGATTCAAAAGATATTTTGTACATATTTTCTAGCAGACAGGAAATGGAGATTAAGTTTCTTTTCATCTTAGGTACATAATATAGATTTCTAAGTAAGATGAAAGATTCTCCAAAAAATAGCTTGACATCTCCCACTGCATGAGCCTAAATGACTTCACCTGTTCCTACCTTGAAAGTTATTTCTTGTTCAGAAAGTTGTTTCCAAGAACTAGTTTCCTGTAGAAAAGTACAAACATGATTAACGACGCTCGAATCTAATATCCAGGTTAGGTGAGTATTCTCCACTAGACATGTTTCAACTACTAGTAAATCTGTTTTACCTTGGTTCGCCATTTTCGCTTTCTTTTCTGCTAAATACTTTGGCCATTTACGCTTCTAGTGCCCATCCTCTTTGCAATGGAAACATTTTCCTTTGGGAGCTTTGTTTTTGTTTTTATTTTTCTTTGCAGTAGTTTTCTTATTCCCTTTACCCTTTTTCTTCATTTTTACATTTTTGTCTTTTGAAGAAGAGAGAACAAACTTCTTTTTATCAGCGGGTTTTGTTCCAAACATAGAACCCTTAAGAAACTTTTTAGGTCGTGAAATAACATTGACTTCACTTTCTTTAAGTTTCATCATAGTCTGATATGTCTGCAGTTCGTTCAACAGTGTAGTCAAATTGTAAGTAATTTTGTTCATAACAACATTAGTTCAGAAAGGTAAATAACTCTTCGGAAGAGATTCTAATATCATACTGACTTGACTGGTTCCATTTATTGTCGCCCCATGAACCTCAGCAATACTAAAATGGACCATCATATCGAGAACATGTTCTCTGACGTTGGTACAATATTTAATGCGAGTACTATAAACATAGTTAATGGCTTCATGTCGAATAGAGGATGACGGTTGCCCGAACATCTCCTGGAGCGATGCCATTATTTGACGGGCAATGGACATTACTTCATGTTTCTTATTAAGTACATAGGATATACTTGCTAAGATATAAGCACTGGCTTTTTTGTTAGCCCTAACCCACCGATCATAGATGTCCCGAACATTGCGGCTCGCTATTATACCTGTCTCTTATACACATCTAGATGTGTATAAGAGACAGTTCTTATTAAGTACATAGGATATACTTGCTAAGATATAAGCACTGGCTTTTTTGTTAGCCCTAACCCACCGATCATAGATGTCCCGAACATTGCGGCTCGCTATTATACTGGGAATCGAAGGACATTCCTCCGTTAACACAAACCTCAGATCATCCACACTTAATATCGTATTTATGTTGGATTTCTAGTTTGAATATCCTTCTCCATTAAACTTATCGGAAGCAAGCAGTTGTATAATTGAATTTGACATTGCTGAAAAAATTTAAACAAAATCTATTAAACTTATGCGTCAGAATAGTTGCTACTGTGGGGCAGTAAAAATAACTTTTACTGAAGCAAGACAATCCTGACCAAATACTATATCAGAATTACCCTTTATTCCTATAGTTCATTTGGTTATCATTTTTGGTCAAGATCTTTACCAACAATTTTAGTAATTCTTGTAAGTATGACTCGCAATTTTCAGATCTTATTGAACGGTATGAATATGCCCCCGAGGTGGAAGACAATATCAAAGATGGAATATAAGACCCTATTCATTTCTGAAACTTGGATTGTTCCAAATCCTATGTTACAACCCTCTGTGGGGATCGTTGTGGTTAACGACTAGCTAGTGCCGTCTAAAAATGACAGCAGCTGCAACATAGGAATCTCACGGTTCAAACTAATGGAGGAAACCGTAGGATAATGTTGACAAATTTCCTTCACCCACTTACTATGAACTACTTCCCCCCATTCACCTTGTTATTGACCCATGCAAACACTTTCTGAATGGAATGGTCGTGGTAAAAGTGACATAAAGCTGAGCATGGATCTCATGATGTGAACTCTTGAGGACGTGAGAGCTAATAACTATATATCGAATATATTGTTACTCTCCCACTGAAGTATTCTAAATGTTTGGGTATTTATTTACTTAGGTCTAAAAATGGCTAACTTTAAACAACCTGTCTATATTATTTTTATTTTTATCCAAGTATAACATTTATATTTGGATATTAACCTACGATGTCTAAATGTTTAAACCAATTTTAACCTCACACCGCTCACACAAGCTCATAAAATCAGTTAACAACGCTCAATATTTCGGTCATAATCCCCAAGTCAGAGGTGTTACACCGTCAACTTAAGTACACCCAGCCTTAGACAAGTTTAGGCACCGATTTGAGTTTGTAACCAAATTTTATAAGGTAACAATCTATTTTAACTGTTAATATTAGTTGTTAACCTAAGTGAGCATGCTATTTATCTTTGTTATGAATTTTAAAGTCTAATTTCATTTTATAACAAACTTATAAAATAAACATGTTTTAATATACCATGACATGCTTCAAAGGTATCCAAAATCAATATAACAATTACATCATTTTTTAACAAACCCTAGAATATGCATATTATATATATTATAACTAATTATAACATACAATAATACATGTAACATGTTTACCTATGGTGGGATTTTAAATCTAAATGACATACTTTATGCATATAAAAAAAATATTTAATTATAACAAACATTAAATGCTTAAATAATTAAACATAAAACTGATATGGTTTTTGGTTTTGGCATTTTAAAACAAATAAAGGCTTAAGTATTACAAGAATCAGCAAAACCGGCTTCAAAAAACTTCTAGACCGCTCGAACCGCCTTGAATCGGGCAAAACTCATCGAGTATTAGCAAGCAACGAACATCGAGTATGCTAGTAAGAATCGAGGATGACATCGAGTATCATCGAACATCAAATATTTCACAAAAATACCATCGAGTAGACACCATCGACCATCAAGTAAGGCATCTAGCATTGAGTATCGAATATTTCATGAAATATCATCGAGTAGATGCATCGACTACCATTGAGTATGGCATTATGCATCGAGTACCATCGAGTATGGCATTGTGCATTGAGTGTTTCATGAAATTTTATCGAGAATGCCATCGTGTATCCCATCGAGCATTGAGTATCTGGCAGAAATTCGAATTTCCAGTTCCTGTTGCTTCAACCTTCTTCACTTATTTCTTCAATTACATCCTAATTGCAACTCTAATAACTCCAAACAAATTACAGACTCTTAAAAACATATTAAGGCTCACCAAACAAGAGCCAATTACAAGAGTTATAACATAATTTAAAAGATTCAAATGCCAAAACATTGAAAAATCATATTAGTACACTATTTTCATACAGTTCATGAAAAACACCCACCAAACTCAAATTAACAATAGTTAAGGGCTTAAATCATGCTCTGATACCAATTGAAGGAGTATTATAACATGCAACGGAAGAATTCAGAATCAATAAGTACTTAAACTACACTTAATTTGAGTTTTAAATATGCTATTCATGAGGTTTACATAAGAGGGTTTGAACAAGACAATACCTTTGTAGTTCTCATCACGATTTCAGCAGAATCTCCACAAGTTTGAGTTGGATTCTTCAGATAGACCACCAACAAAATCTTCTCCATTACGCTCAAGAAAGAATGTGTGGTGGAAACACTCCAAACAAGCTGAATTGAAGATGAACTTGAGAGAGAGTGTAAGGGTTTTTAGTTTTGCAACAACTTGGATAAAAATCTCAGAGATCTCTCTAAATTCCATGCATGAAGCTTCATTATATAGACTCATTTCATGCATTAGAACATGGCTGCATGTAGGGCAACTCTTACTTGGTATTGATTGAAGAACTCCTGGTGGAATTTGGTGATAAAACACCATAAGAGATGTTAGTGGATTTTTCCAATTTTTGAGAAAAATCCATTAACTAAAATCAATTTTAATGAAATTTATTTTTCTTTTTAAATAAAACTATTTTATTTAAATTTTAGTTTTATAAAATTTAATTCAAAATTAATTTAAATAAAACTAATTTAATTAATTTAATATCTTAATATTAAATTAATGAAACATCAATTCCACCAATATGATTCAAATTCATATAATCAATATTTAAATCATAATTTAAATATTAATTGATTCTCCAATCTCGTTTTAATTTGGACAAGATTAAAATTTTTAATTGCATTGTATACAATCAATTGAAAACCCTAAAACCGAATTTGAAAATTTCAAATTCATAACCCTAAATTCAAAATTCATCCAATCAATACTCAATTTATTATTCCAATTTATGAGCTAGTAGAAGGACCTACTGGACCTACAAATCATGAGCTCCAACGATTTGTAATCAATTGGTTAAACTCTTTAAACCGAATTAATTATGTTTCATTAACCATCAAGACACACCACTATATCTCGATAGTTGCACTCTCCTCGCTATAGATGTATTTCTGTCCATGTTAATCTTAATCAGTAAGTCGATCCTTCACAGGTCATTTGTATTTACAGCTGGGTCAAAATTATCGTTTTACCCCAGTAAATACATTTGTTTCCTTAAGCTCTCACTGATCCTTTAATGAACAACTAATTCATAATACCACTTATGAATTAGTCCCTTTTTATCATGAGAGAGTGGGGCCCCGATTGTTTAAAACTAGGATTCAACACTTAGGAGAACAACCTATCTGCTAACCCTAAAATGGGTAGAAGTGAATTCCATCTCACAAGGCTATGTCCCTAGCTATCTATCCGGTCTTATCCCCAAAATGGAAGGCTTATTGAACAATGTTGTTGGTCTACTTTCACCCATGCAGATCAAAGGACAATCCCAAACAGACAGGAGTTCATAGCTAGCTTAGGATTAAGATTGAGTTATCCTAGGTTACTTTTAGTATGAAATAGTCAGTTTTAACAGTAAACGATCGTTATAAAGAAAAGTGACTATTTCGTGGTCCAACCTTTATGCAAACTCATTGCATAGGATGCCCCCACTCACATGTCTTACATGAATGATCTGTGGATCACATCATTTGTATTACCTATACAAAATGGGCCGCATCTAATAGTGTTACCAGGATGAGATGCCCAATTTCATCCATATACTTATAGATCATTTAGGCTATATACTATTAACTTGATCCTGTTTATGTCACTACATAGAGTTAAAGTATTCATACCATAGCCATGGATATATTTATTAGATTTTCATAATAGAATGCAATATCAATCACTTTATTGAATAGGATACTCAATAATATTCAATTGATAAATAGAATGTTTAACATGAAATTTACGAACTGCAAGTTCTAGCACATTCCTAACATGAAGCTCTATACTTCCTTCAAAATAAAAAATTTTCTTTGGAAAGTTTTTCATAAGATTTTGCCTACGAATGTTAACCTGACTAAAAGACAGGTTATAATTCAACATTGTTGAATCTGAAGTTCATGATCTTTTTCATTGTAAAAGAGTGATTAAAATTTGGGAAGAATATTTACCTGCTGCTTTGGTGGGGGGCTAGTGAATGGTCCAATCTGTGAGGTGCTGGTGTGGATGGCTGGGAAGTTGAGCATTGAAGAATAATTGAGATTTAGTGTTGTGAGCTAGGCTATTTGGGAAGATAGAAATAAGATCTTTTGTTGTTCTCCTCTCACTCCCCTAAACGTAAAGATTGATTGGATCGAAAATTTTATTTCAGAAGTTAAGCGGGTGGATGGTTAGTGTGGTTTGGTGCCTGAGAGTGTTAGTTGTGTGTCGAATCGAGTTGATGGAGATGGGCATTTAGGCAGCATTCATCCATCATCGAGGTGGATCTCGTCGGTGAGGGATAATTTCAAGTTAAATGTTGATGCAGCTTGTAACTCAAACAAATTGGGGGTTGGATTGAGGGTGGTGATTAGGGATGCGGCCGGTGTGGTTATTGTGGCTCAGACGTTGTTTTGATCGGGTTGTTTGAGTGCTAAGGTGGGGGAGATTCTCGCATTGTTGGCTAGGTTGCAGATGGCCGAGACCATGGGTTGCGGATGTTGTGGGTTGAAGTTGATGTTGAGGTGGGGGTAAGGAAGCTTTATTCCTTAGCTTTCTTTCTCTCTTCTTATGGTGTGATCTATGTTAAAGCTTTGCTTTATGTTTTAAGCTTGATATTTAAGGCCTTGTCAGACCTCTAAATCCCGAAGCATATGACATGGTAGGTGGGTCATGTCGAGTAGGAAGGTGCACACTCAGGGCTAACAAGAGGTTAACCAAGACACCATACGAGCGAACACACAACAAGCTAACCAAGGGTTAACGTGACACAGAGCACTGTGTGGGCAGATGGCCCCCACCCTGTGCCTAGAGGTTAGCACGGGCGCTTGGTGCGCAGGTGGCGCACACGAGACTATCGAGGTGTGACTGAGGCTAGCAAGGCACACGGAGGAACATGCGTTTAGGCACACATGCATCACACAACAACAGGAGGCGTGCACGTGCATGCACAATCAACACGGGCAACGACGCACTCCATGGATGAAGGCATTGGGTGCGCCCAAGGCCAGGCAGGCATAAGGGAATCACAGGTGCATGCCAGTGACGAGCGGTAAGGCGACATGCACACTGTGTGCGGGAGAGGCAGCCTTGGTGCCATCCTGGCACAAGCAATCAAGCGGGTACTCAAGGTGAAACACGCTTGGTTTGAGACAAGGGGAAGCACATTCCATCAAGCTCTTGGTTACATAGCTTGTATGCACGACATGTGGCAAGTATTTTGAGAGACACTTAATAATAAGAGATTATTATTAAGTGTGTTTGTCCAAATAAGCTAGTAAGCATGAATGTAGATATTAAGTATGCTTGTCCAAATAAGCTAGTAAGCATGAATATAGGCAAGAGTTATGGACGTTCATAATCATGGGCATCATGGGTGGTTCTTAATTTGTAGGAATATGGTCCTAAAAATAAGTAAGTGGGAAGTGGAGACTATAATTAGGAAGAGAAGTGGGCATGTCTCTCCTAAAATGCAGGAGATCATGGGACATGGGTGAGTGGCCCTAACTAATTCAAGAGTAATGGGTGGTTAATCCACACTAGGCCACTCTCCCCATATTTCTCTCCTACTTCCACTCCCTCCAATACTATAAAAGGTTGACCTTGGGGGTTGTCTGAGGCATCCAACCCTTTAGACATTTTACTCCCTTTTGGGAAGGATCCCTTGCTAAGTTCTCCCATATAGGGAGACTTTCGGTCTCGAGTCTTGTAAGTGTGGGTTTGATAGCCTTTGATAATAAAGTGTTATGTTTCCACCAAAGTGTAAATGTCGCTCTTCTACTCCTCTCTAACCAATATACATTGTGAGTGTATGAGTTAAAAAATGCCATATAGGCTCTTGCGTGTGTTTGAGTGGTTATGCGGATGTTTCAGGCAAGTTCATTGTAGGTTGGTCAAGGAAACCTCCTTGGTGCCGCACGGGGTTAAGGGCAAAAAATTCCATGGTGGGATTCTCCCCCATGACAGTTAAGTTTGTTCCTAGAAGTTGTAATAGAGTGGCTGATGAGAGCGCAAATACATGCGTCAAATTATAATATAATGGAACGGTCAAGAGATCGAGTATCGTCCTCTAGGAAATTAGTTTGACTCTTTTAGCTATTCAAAGATTTTTCTAATTTTATTTAGAGGACTGGAATGTGATGAAAATCTAATTAATCTAATCCTAAAAAGGAAATAAAAGATAACACTAGGGCAAAACTAGACAAAGACACAGGTATGATTTCGTTAAATGGATTAACTGAATAAATTATCTAGACCTTAGATGATTTCATGTTAATTATAGACCTAAGATTCTTATATCCAGGTATCCTCTTTTGAGCTCAACCCTTTCTAATAACTAACCATTAATTCAGCTCCATACAATTACTTGATTAGTTACAACATTAAGTTTCTCTATCATTAGTCTCTATTAATCTCCTATCACTTTTGTACATTAACAATTTAACATGCTAGATCTAATCTAATGCTCTCTTTCTCAAGCAAGACATTAAGTAAAGAACATTCAAATAATGGCCAATTATTCATAAGCATAAGACTAAGCATGTCCAAATAAATTATGCATAAATCGAATCTAAGAATAATTAACTCAATTCAAGCAATCCATAAAACTAGATCAAAACCCTAAGAACAAAAATTAGTCACTCATGGTTACAACACAAACAAAGACCATTCATGAAGTTTCTAAATACAAAGGAAAAGAAAATAAAAAAGGGAAGAAGATGCAAGTCGGGTTCTTGACTGTCGTCCTCAAATCCGGAATCGCAACCCAACAAACTCTTCAAATCTTCAATCCTTTGAAGCTCTAAGATGCTGCTTCTGTCCAGAATTACACTCTACGTGGAGGCCTTGCCACATCAATTAAACCCTAAAATCAGCCCTAAGTCGCCTCCTCTTCTAATCTAGCAAAACATTGCTTTTATAAACAGCAATCGTAGTGTTGCGACGCTGGGAGACAGTGTTGTAACGCTGCCTAAAAAAAGGAACATGTTTCTTTCCGTAGCGTCATGATGCTCTCAGTAGTATTGCGATGCTGCCCTATTTTCTAAACCTCTCGGGTCTTCAGCGTCATGGTCATAACGCTACGCATGACGCTACCCTATTTTTCACTCTTACCGCTTCTTCCACTTTTCTCCCTATGATCCATTGCCCTAGGTCAAACTTTTGACCTCCTTGGGGTATTTTGGCATTTAATCCTCAAAATTGCTTATTCCGATCCAACTGCTTGATTTTCTACAATTAAATATAAAAAGCATCAAAGATCTCATGTTAAGCATGAAACTAACTAAATTTTAAACCCAAAAAATGCATTTTTGGAGTGCATTTCAGTAGCCCATAATGCTGTGTCATTGCTCTTCTGATGTGTGGACTTATGACCTTCCTGTTTGGCTATCTCTAATTGTGGGAAGTGAGAAGGTTGGAAGTTGTGATTATTAATGTTATTGATTGATCTGTTTGTTTTCAAAAAAGAAAAAAAAAAGAAAAGAAAACTACAGGAAACATAAGAAAATGATCTATAATTGACAAGGAAATAAAGTTTTATTGAGGTAAAGGGGAAATATTTTAACGTTGGACCTTTAACATTGTATGATAAAATATACATGCTATTTATGTTGTCGATCATAATCCATACACAAACTACCTATAGATATCAGTGATATTGTATATGTTATGTTCATGAAACATTCATTAATTCTATCAAGTAGTCAATATTTAACGTCTTTATAAACAGAAAGATTATATACACGATATTAGATCTTGCAGAGGATAAATCAAAGGAAAACATAAACTTCTAAACTTCTTGGTAAGATGTGATTTTCTTATTGAACATATTGTTGTGTTTTTTTTTTCCAAAATGTTTAACATGAACTTCTTTTAATTAGATACACTGGTTTGATGTTTTCTTGACAGATATGGTAGATGGTACTAGTGTGCCCCTCCACATTTGGTGTACACATTTTGGTAGGGTATAGAAATCTTACAAAAAGAATATATTGATTGATGATACTTTTTTATGAACATGAAACAATACAAAAGTAGTAGAATGATACAGAAACAAAATTGTAGGAAAAAAAGAGAAAAGAGAGAAATAGTGTATATATGTTAGAGAAATTGCATAATTGTAGTATTGAAAAAGGAAAATAGCTAAATAGAGCCATAAACAATTGCACAATTGTAGAAGCATAACCCAAATCTCCACAACCCAAATAAGCGTCACATACTTTATTAATAATTCCATTTTTCATGTCAATTGATTGTTTGAAAGGATGGAATTTTGAGTTACTATGGGGGTGTTTGGCCTGTGGGTTTAGAATTAGGGGGATTTGGAATTTGAAGCCCAACCCATGTTTAGGTCCTTGGAATAAAATTTTCAGGATTAAGAAACAAAACCCACAAGTTTGGAATACATTTTTTAATGAATGCCATAAGTCTGGAAAAAAATTTCATCTCCTACCTTTTATCAATAGTTTTCGATGACTGTTGGTTGACTTCGTGATAGACCGTCAATGACCAATTTTCTTAACCATCAGTGATCAATTGCTATGACTGTCACCATCAACAGCGACCATTTTAATCATCGACAACCGATCATTGTGACCATCAACGACTAAACATTGTGATCGTTAACGACCAACCATTATGACCGTTAATGATCGAGCATCGTAACTATTAACGATCGACCGTAGTGATGGACAATGAAAAAATATCATGACCTTTGGCAACTGATTGTCATGAAGATTGGCGACCGACCTATCATCTTAACCATCGATGACGGTTGACCATCTTCATGATTGATGGGCAATCATCTTGATCACCGACGATTGGCCATTACGATTGTTAATGATCGATCATCTTAACTGTCAGCCATTGTTGAACGTCTTAATCGTCGGTAGATGATCGCCTTAACCTTCGATAATCGACCGATCATTGTGTCATCTTTAATTGATCGTTTTGATCCTCTTCAACCGATGCATGGTTTCCGGTGATAGTCGACAATTGTTGTCGATAGGCCGCCTATGACTGTTGGTCGTTACCAACATTTTTCCTCCATCTCCCTTTCTACCTCCATTTTCCCTTAGATTTCTCATTCCTTTCCCGTCCTTTATTTCACAAAAATTAAAAAAAATAAAAAAGAATCTCACTTATTCGAGGATCTTCTTCGCTGAAGCATTGTGTTGATTATACTAGTCGTGGACTCGTGAATAGTCAAATGTTCTTTGTCGCCCACTACCCACTATTGTCACTAGGGTTTTGTTTTTGTGTTTTCCTATATTTCTTCTTCTTCCTCTTTCTCCCCTTTTTACTCAGAAGCTCTAAAGACTGAAGTGTTGCATCAATCATGCTGCTCATGAGTCATCAGATTCTCTTCATCGATCGTTGCATTAATATTTTTGGTTATATGGTCATCCATTGGCGATCACCAACAATTTTTTTCTTTTCCTCCTTTCTCCACTTTTTTCTTTCAATTTCTCATTTCCTTATCTTTCCACTTCATTTTCCCAAAAAATAAAAAATAAATAAAAACAAACTAATGGATTAAGAATGCTATTAAATGCAAACTTCAAAGGTAAAACTCAATTCATGATGATAAAAAAAGAAGAGATAATTTAAAGATTTAAAACAAAACTATCTTTGTTATAAATGTGTTAGCATACTAAATTTCAACATTTACTACTTTGTTTTCAAAAGATAAATTTGTTATTTAAAAAGAGATAAATTAGAAATTTAAAGACAAACTAAACTTGTTATAAAACTTAATTTCAAAGCTTTGTTAAAATCTATTTTTTTTAATATATAAAATAACTAAATCATTGTCATTCATACATTGTTACCATGGAAATGAATGGACCAAATTAATTAATTTAGGATTACAAAAGACAAAGCTAATATAAATATCATTTAAAAATGAATAGTTTAAATTTTTCTTTCAATTATCATAAAAAATAATACAAGATACACTAGAGGTTATACAATTCACAAAACAACCACTAAAAAACAGGAAAAAAAATTAGATTACCTAAAGTCATATCTTCACTCCAAACACAGGCTTCAGAATCCCAGACTTTCAAACCCTATACCCCAAACACAACATTTGTAATTCCTAGACTTCAGAACCCCTTCAAATAAGCCTTTAGGCATTTAAATCCCAAACTGCACCCCAAAT
The DNA here is from genome assembly GCF_009727055.1 of Benincasa hispida. Lineage (NCBI taxonomy): Eukaryota > Viridiplantae > Streptophyta > Magnoliopsida > Cucurbitales > Cucurbitaceae > Benincasa > Benincasa hispida. Next base: position 41,813,882 of record NC_052349.1, on the reverse strand, counting down.
GCCCCCTTAGGGGTATTCATAGGTTGGGTTGGGTTGGGTTGAAGGACTTTTTAGACCCATCCCAATTGTTCGGGTTGTAAATGAAAGAATACGCGAGTACCCATTACGAAAAAATCGCGTCCTGATTTTAATTTTACATAACACGCAAAGAAGATATGTGAGGAAATAGAATACACATGATCAATTAAGTGTATATATATATATATATAGATAGATAGATAAATTAAGAAGAAGAAAAGATTCGAAACGTACCCTTGAAGACTAGTTTCTTCACGATTTCCTCTCCAAAAACTTCGAACACGAACAATAAAAAACACGGCAACAAGTGTTCAAAACCAACATGTTGGGTTATATGTCCTAAAACTCACAGTTTGTAAAGTTAAACATATTCAATTATCAATAAAGATGTTATTCAACGTTTCTTCAATAAAGTTATTATTGAATAAATTGCACTTATAAAGTCTAAATCCAATAAACTAAGATCCATGGCTATTATATGAATACTTGAAATTTATGTGGAGACATAAATATGGATCAAGTTCGAGTAAATAGCCAAAACTGTCTATAGTATACGAATAAGGTTGGGTGCCTTCTTTTGGTAACACTATTGGATGCGGCCCACTCTGTAGTTGTTGCAATTTGTTGTAAAGGTACTACAAACGAAGTGATCCTAATTCGTTCATATATTGACATAAGGAGTGGGAGCGTCCTATGTAATGAGTTTTCATAAGATCGGACCAAGAAATAAGTCACTCTTACTTTATAATACTGTTTACTATTTAAGACTGACTATTTCGCTTAGATGACTTAGGTAACTCGATCTTAATCCTGAGCTAACTATGAACTCCTGTTTATTTAGGGTTATCCTTAAATTTGAATAGATGAGGGTTGACTCAATAGCATCGGCTCAATAAGTCTCCTATTTTAGGGGTAAGACCGAGTAGATAGCTGGAGACATAGGGTGCAATAAGAAATTCATACCTACCCGATTTACGGATAGGAGAAAGGTTGTTCTCTTAAATACTGAATCCATATCTTGAACAAGGGGCCTCACCCTCTTATTGGCCCGAGAGGGATCCAGTTTAGTGATTGGTTCACAAACCAATTGTTCATTAGAGGGTCAGTGAGGAGAGTGCAATTATCGAGCTATGGTGGTATGACTTGATAATTAACGAATATTGATTAATCTGGTCTAAAGAGTTTTAGCCATTTAATCTTAAATCATTGGAGCTCATGATCAATAGGTCCATAAGGTCCCTTTACTAGCTTGTAAAACATGAACACCTTGAATTAATAAATTGAATGAATTTGGAATGATATCTATTTGAATTGTTCAAATTGAATTTCAATTTACAAATGTTCAAATTGAAATTAAGGTTTGATTTTAAATAAGCTCAAATTCAAATTAGGTTTGTATAATTATATTTGATATAATTAAACGTTTAATTTATTAAAATTAAACGAAATTGGAGAGTTTATAATATTTAAATATTGATTTAAATATTAATTACATGAATAGGATTCATGTTTTAAATTAATTGATAAGATATACAAGCATGCAACGGAAGCAAACATAATCAATAAGTACTCTAACTACATTTAATTTGAGTTCTAAAAGCATGCTTTGACAGAAGATCAAAAGAAGGTTTCTTATGAACATACCTTTGATGAATTCTCCCAACTTCAAGCTGCTTTTCACGTGATTCCAGCTCCAATTCAGTAGTAAACCATCAAGAGATCTTTTCTACTATTCTTAAGCTTGAATTTGAATGGTGGAACTCCAATTAGAGTGAATTTGTGAAGGGTGTTTGTGTGGATTTTGGTCAAGACGATTTTCTGTAGCAATCATCTAAAGAACTCAGAAATTCACCCTTCCAGTCTTAAATTTTAGAGCTTTTATACACAAAGTGCATGCAAGTATTCAATACTCAGCTCAATGCTAGTAGCAACTTCATGAAGAAGTGAGATTTGTGTGTAAATTTGGGAGGAACACCTCCTACTTGGTGTAAATGTGGGAAAAACCCACTCAAACCAAGATTTCAATTTCAAATTTTAATCAATTCTAAAATTAACTAAAATGTGATTTAATCAATTCATAATTAATTAAATCTAGATTACCAAAATTCAATTTCTTAAATTGAAGGAAAATTGAAAATTAATTTTATTTTAATTAATCGAACATATTTAATTAATTAAATAATTTAATATCAAATATTGAATTAATCACGCCCAATTTAAAACATGAATTCTATTCATGTAATTAATATTTAAATCAATATTTAAATATTATAAACTCTCCAATTTCATTTAATTTCAATAAATTAAACGTCTAATTATATCAAATATAATTATACAAACCCTAATTTTAAATTGAACTTATTCAAAATCAAACCATAATTTCAATTTGAACATTTTCAAATTGAAATTCAACTTGAACAATTCAAATTGATATCATTCAAAATTCACTCAATTTATTAATTCAAGGTGCTCATGTTTTACGAGTTAGTAGAGGGACCTTATAGACTTACAGATCATGAGCTCCAACGATTTAAGATTAATTGGCTAAAACTCTTTAGAACAGATTGATCAATATTTGTTAATTATCAAGTCACATCACTATAGCTCGATAGTTGCACTCTCCTCACTATAGATATATTTGTGTCCACTTGATTTAACCAAAATCAGTAAGTTGACCCTTCACAGGTTGTTCATAATAACGGTTGGGTCAAAATGTTGTTTTACCCTCAATATTACATCTTGCTCCTTAAGTTCCATTGACCCTCTAATGAATAATTGGTTTGTGATACAATCACTAAACCGGATCTTTCTCAGGCCAATGAGAGGGTGTGGCCCTTTGTTCAAGACCTAGATTTAGTATTTAAGAGAACAACCTTTCTCCTATCCCTAAATCGGGTAGGTGTGAATTCCTTATTGCACCCTATGTCCCCTGCTATCTACCTGGTCTTACAACTGATATAGGAGGCTTATTGAGCCAGCGCTGTTGAGCCAACCCTCACCTATACAAATCTAAGGATAATCCCGAATAAACAGAAGTTCATAGTTAGCTCAGGATTAAGATCAAGTTACCTAGGTCATTAAGGGAAATAGTCAGTCTTAAACAGTAAATAGTGTCATAAAGTAAGAGTGACTTATTTCTTGATACGATCTTATGCAAAATCATTTCATAGGACGCCCCCACTCCTCATGTCAATATATGAACGAATCAGGATCACTTCATTTGTAGCACCTTTATAACAAATTGCAACAATTATAGAGTGGGTCGCATCCAACAGTGTTACCAGAATAAGACACCCAACCTTATTCGTATATTACAGACCGTTTTGGCTATTTACTCGAACTTGATCCATCTTTATGTCTCCACATAAAGTTCAAGTATTCATATAATAGTCATGGATCTTAGTTTATTGGATTTAGACTTTATAAGTACAATTTATTCAATAACAACTTTATTGAAGAAATGTTGAATAACATCTTTATTGATAATAGAATATGTTTAACTTTACAAACTGCGAGTTTTAGGACATATCACCCAATAATACTCCAACGTGGACTAAAACTCCAGTGGATAAAATATATAAATAATGTTGAGTACAATGAGAGAATAAAAGGTATAAATACAATAAACTAGGGCATCAAATACCCATAAATTCTCCCACTTCCCTATTAATAAGTATCTCGTAGACCTAGTCCTACTAGGTGACCCTTGAACACTTTAGCTGAGAGAACCTTTGTAAATGGATCAACTAAGTTATTTCGTGAGGCTATCTGTGTGATGACCACGATTCCTCTATGTACAATCTCCCCGACGAGATGGTACTTCTGCTTGATGTGTTTTGCATGTTTATGGCTTCGAGATTCCTTTGAGTTTACAACTGCTCCACTATTATCGCAATATAGGGTGACTGACAAGTGCATATTTCGAACCACTTCCAAATCTGTTAGGAACTTTTTGAGCTATACTGCTTTTTTTGTTGCTTCACTTGCAGCTACATACTTAGCTTCCATTATGGAGTCAGTAATACAACTTTGCATGATACTTCTCCATACTACTGCTCCTTCATCAGAGTGCATACTGACCCCAAAGTTGATTTCCTTGAATCCATATCAGTCTGGAAGTCAGAATCAGTGTATCTAGTAAGGATCAGATCCTTAGTACCATACACGAGCATATAATTCCTCATTCTCCAAAGATACTTGAGAATGCTTTTAACTACAGTCCAATAATCATATCCAGGATTGGATTGAAATATGCTGACTATTCCAACTGCATAGCATATGTCGGGACGAGTACACAACATAACATACATTACACTCCCTACTGTTGATGCATATGGAATTCATTTCATAACCTCAACATCTTGAGGTGTCTTAGGATTTTTTTCCTTAGATAGATGAATTCCATGTCTAAAAGGCAACATCCCTTTCTTGGAATTTTCCATTTGATATCTAGACAACATCTTGTCTATATAAGAAATTTGAGATAATGCTAAAGTTCTATTCTTTCTATTTCGAACTATTTGGATCCCAGAAACATACTGCACTTCACTCAAGTCTTTCATTTGGAATTGCATAGCAAGCAATCTCTTCATGTCAGCCAGAAATTTGACTTCATTTCTTATAAGTAGAACATTATCAACATACAACACCAAAAAAGTGAAAATTTTGCTAACGATTTTCTTGTAAACACAAGGTTCGTCAACATTTTGTTCAAAATCATAAGATTTGATCGCAGTATCAAATCTCATATTCTAGGATCTAAATGCTTGTTTCAACCCACAAATGGATCGATTAAGCTTGCAAACTTTTTGCTTTTGACCCTGTTCTATAAACCCTTCTGGTTGAGACATGTAAATATTCTCTTCAAGATAGCCATTTAGGAAGGCTGTCTTAACATCCATTTTCCAGATTTCATAATCATAAAATGCAGCTATGGAGAAGAGTATTCTAATAGACTTTATCATAGTAACTAGAGAGAAGGTTTCTTCATAGTCTACCCCCTTTCCTTGGGTAAACTCTTTTGCCACAAGCTTGCTTTATAGGTCTGTACCTTACTAGCTTGGTCTCGTTTTCTCTTGTAGATCCATTTGCAACCGATGGGTTTTACCCCCTCAGGTTGAACTACAAGATCCCAAACAAAATTGAAGTACATCAACTCCATTTCAAGGTCCATGGCTTTAATCCATTGGTCTTTATCCACATCAACCATTGCTTGTTTAAAAGTCAATAAATCCTATAAACCATCATCTAGTATGATGACTTGAGTTTTAGTTAAACCCATATACCGATCAGGCTATTGCACAACCTTCCCACTACGTCAAGGCACTCTTAGCTCTTGAGAAGGATATGAAATACCAACCTCATCAATAACTCTTGTTGATGGACCCATTCTATCAACAACCCTTGTTGATGTATTTGTCGTTTCTCTGGACATTTCTTCTATGATGCATGGTTAATGCGATGAAATAATGGTGTAGAATGCGATGGTGGAATAGCGTTGTGCATGCAAGTTTTCTTAGCAAGATCCAAGTATAAATCCTACTGAGTTGCTTGGTAAGCCCAGGGTCGAACACAAGGACTAAGGAAACAGTATGCGATGGTAATTTTTGATTACTTTGTGGTAATAAATAAATCAATGCATTGGTTGGAGTGTTGTTTAAAGTATAAAGCCTATACGGCGCATTTGAGAAAAGAGCTAATAATACAGAAGTACAATGAGTATGCAAGGGAACGGGTTGAAAAGGGATTTAGCTAACACTTCCTAAGATTGCGTTCATGTTATGCGATCATGCTACATACATACAACAAGTCATCTCTCAATGCAAATGCTATGGCTTCTAATTTTATAATGCATGTGATGTATGCAATGATGTCTATAGGACTTACATCTAAGCCTCTATTCTTGTCTATGCGATGATGAATGGCACACACATACACAAGGCGACCGCATACTACCATAACCTATTTCTAGGGTGCATGCGATGCATGTTGGCAAACAGAGTTTATCTCTAAGTCTCTATCTCTTGCTTATGCAGATCTAATCTTGCTTTCTCAAGTCTAGATTTTAACCTAGCTCTCTCAAGTCTTAGGTTCTTTCTTTAGACTCTCTCTCGAGTAGCTCTAAAGGAGTGATGAGCGCAACATAAGACAAGATGATCGCATGCAATGAAGATCCTAGGTCATGTTAGCTAAGTACTTCTCAACCCATTCGAAGGTTTAGTTACTCATGCGTATTGTAAAGAGAGTGAACAGATGTAGAAATGCAAGTCCCATTCTATATACGAAATCGAAATACAAAATGATGATATGAAATAAAGATAAAGAGGCTGGTAGCAATTTCTTGCTTCCCAAGACTTTTACACTGTTCTTCTCTACTCTGCTCAAAAGACATTCTTTCTCTCATAAGAGTCGGCCCTCTCTCTGTTTTCCATGCTCCTTGGCACTCTCTCGAGCTGACCAAAATGATCTTCTGGTGTCTTCTCTTTTCTCTCGCTTCCGCCTTCTAAGTATGAGGAAACTATGAACTAAGGCTAACTATCTTCTATATGGCTCAGCTGGAATGAAAAACCGAACTCCTTCAATGAAGGTGGTCTTCGGTAATTATAGAGCTTCAGGGTGAAAAGCTTTTTCTCTCAAATGATTGCACTGATGGGATGTCATTAATTATCTGTATGATGCGCCGAATAATTGTCACCAAAAAGTTGAGTGTACTTGCTACAGTGTCGTTAACGGCTTGTCAACTTAATTCAGAATCGACCGTCATCAGCTTTCTGTCCCATCATGATTTATTAAGCTTTCACCTTGATGTACCGGCTCTATGCAGCCACCTTCTTGAGCAGATTTTTGCAAACGCAAACGATCGTATAGCCTTGTGATCACAATCTCTTAATGCGCTCGGACGTTAATTTCCTTGGATCGCAATTCTGCCTTGCGCCAATGCATTTCCTACACAAAATACATAAGTTAGCTATTTTTAATGCGAGGGATGCATGTGATCGCAATATTATAAACTTAATGCTTTTGGACGCAATTTTATATATTTTTACCGTCGCAATCCTTCATTGTTTTATAACTTTGCACTGTAATAACGTGCATTTCTACTTGTTATCACACCCCCAAATTTAAAACAATGCTTGTTCTCAAGCATAAGCTAAAGATTTTCTCTAAAAAGTCGACCGCCTTCTTCTTTTCTAGATTTCTCAAGGTTGCCTTATTCAAATCCTATGTACCAAAATCTCATTAATTCTTATCCAGGTCTCTTCTTAAAATATTTCTAAAATTTAGGGACCGCAAGTTTAACCTTCAAAAAGACTTTACTTGTTTCCAGGGCATCACATGATTTATTTCATATAAAAACTTTTTCAACTGGGGTATTTTTAAATGAATTTTTATCCTTACGTATTTTAGTTATTTTTTTCTTTTTATGACCTTGCGCTGATCCAAGTACCTAGCCTTCATTTTGGCTTGCTCCCACGTATGTCATGCGGACATCCAACTACGAGTAGGATCCGATCGCAACGTTATGATTTTTTTTTTATGTAGAGCCTAAAAATAGCAAGGGTGAAAATGAATATCGCACCCCCAAATTTAAACGCAACAATGTCCTCATTGTTGAAAGATTGAAAGAAGTCATGCGATGCTCTTAGGAAATTTCGTAAAAAAACAGTTTGAAAGAAAGCTGGTAGACCACTAACTTCTAGAAATATTTCATGGGTTGACTGTCCTAAAATTAAGTTGACTCTAGTATATACGAAAAAAATAGAGGCATGCATTTCATCATTGAAATTATAATTGTTAAAGAGAAATAATGCAATGACTTACTAAATTAATCAATGTTAAATGATTGTGCCAACTAACGATGATGCGATGATAAAATTATCAAAGTTAAAATGATATGCAATAGAGCAAAATTTGAAATAAACAAAGTCAAGGAAAGATACAACCCCTAAATTTGCTCTGTGGCCGCATTATGTGTGATCGCATCCTTCTTTGCGCTAAACTACTTTCTTTGATTGCGGTGGCGGAATAAGCCGGTTGCGTCTTTCGCGTAGCTCCTTCGCAATCATTCACCATGATCGTTGCCAAGAAAACATTGAGAGGGTCAAATGAAAAACAAAGTTAACAAAAATTTTCTCCTTCTTCTTATTCTTCTTCTTCTTTTTTTTTTTTTTTTTTGTAAATGCAACGGATAACGAAATGATAATAACTATAAAGAGATAGAAATAAGTTCATGAATTGAAGGTTTCAACAGATAATTCACAAAACTTGTGTCCCTGATGAATTTGAATCGCATGATTGTGAGGGCACTGCCCACTTCTTTTTTAATCAGAGTTCCTTAGGTGCACGAAGGCGACCTTGCGATGCACGTCTTCTTTGCGATATATTTTGACTCTTTGCCCGTTAACTTTGAATGCGTTGGTTCTGTCTTCATTTGATAACTCAACCGCGCCATGCGGAAATACCTCTCTGATTATGAAGGGTCCGGACCAGCGTGACTTTAATTTCCTAGGAAATAGTCGTAGCCGTGAATTAAATAATAAGACCTTTTATTAGACTTGGAGATTCTTCTTGCATAATTGTTTGTCATGCCAACGCTTTGCGCGCTCCTTGTAAATTTTTGCATTCTCGTATGTGTGAGTTCTGCATTCCTTAAGCTCGGCCAATTGAAGTTTCATTGCTTCCCTTATGGCCTTTAAGTCAAAGTTTAGCTTTTCCACTACCCACAGTGCTTTATGCTCTAGCTCAAGGGTAAATGACATGCCTTTTCGAACACCAGCGCAGACGGGGACATGCCTATAGGTGTCTTATAGGCGGTCTTGTATGCCCATAAGGCATCGTCCAGCTTTGTTGGCCAATCTTTTCGTGAAGGCTTTACTACCTTCTCCAATATCAGCTTGATTTCTCTGTTGGACACTTCAGCTTGACCATTTGTCTGTGGATGGTATACGGTGGCCACTTTATGGAGGATATTATATTTGAGCAGCAAATTGCTGACGATGTGATTAATAAAGTGGAAGCCCTCATCACTTATTATGGCACGTGGAGTGCCAAAAAGAGTGAAAATATTTTTCTTTAAGAACCTGGAGACTACCGCCGCATCGCTTGCGACGCATAATACCGCTTCTACCCATTTGGAAATGTAGTCGATGTCTAATAGAACGTATTTGTGACCATTCGATTGTGGGAATGGTCCCATGAAGTCAATGCTCCAGACATCGAACAATTCCAATTTTAAGATTATGTTCATGGGCATCGCATGCTTCCATGAAATGTTTCTCGTGCCTTGGCGCCGGTCACATTTCATCGCATAGTCTCTTGCGTCATTGAATAATGTTGGCCAAAAATACCCACTTTGTAACACTTTCGCTGCTGTACATTGGCCTCTAAAGTGTCCTCCATATGGCGAGTCATGGCATTGTGATAGTATGCGTTGGTGAGTAGCATCTGGTACACACAGGCACGAAATTTGGTATGACCCCCTCTTATACAGATTTGGCTCGTCCCAATAATATGATCTGCATTCATGTCTGAGCCACCTCTTTTGGTGGTTTGTATAGTCTTCGAAAAATTGTCCGCAAACCAGAAAATTAACCACGTCCGCATACCATGGTAATTCTTCAATTTTAAATAGCTGCTCGTCTGGGAAAGTTGCGTTCACCTCTGACTGGTTGCAGTCAACTTCTGGATTTTCTAATCTGGATAAATGGTCCGTAACCTGGTTTTCCGTCCCCTTGCAATCAATGATCTCTATATCGAATTCCTGGAGGAGAAGAACCCATCTAATCAATCTCGACTTTGCATCTTTCTTTGTCATCAAATATTTTATCGTCGAGTGATCAGTGTGAATGACTAATTTAGTTCCCAGCAAATAAGCTTTGAATTTTCCAACGCAAATATCACCGCAAGCAATTCTTTTTTTGTGGTCGTGTAATTTGTTTGAGCAGGATTCAAGGTTTTACTTGCATATGCGATGGGGTGTAGCATTGTTTTCTTCTTTTGCGCCAGCACTGCTCCCATCGTATAACCGCTTTCGTCGCACATTAGTTCAAAGGGCTGTGTCCAGTCCGGTGCGATAAACACAGGTGCGGTTGTTAATGTGTTCTTCAATATTTTGAATGCATTGAGGCATTGGTCATCAAAGTCAAACTTTCTTTCTGCCTCCAGCAATGCACTCAATGGTTGTGCAATCTTTGAAAAGTCTTTTACAAATCGCCTATAAAAGCCAGCATGACCTAAGAAGCTTCTGACAGCCTTCAGATTCGCTGGAGGTGGAAGCTTTTCAATCGCCTCAATATTTGCCTTGTCCACCTCCAGCCCATCCTTGGAGACCTTGTACCCAAGCACAATACCTTCCTTCACCATGAACTGGCATTTCTCCCAATTAAGCACGAGGTTCATCTCTTCACATCTTTTCAATATCTTCTCCAAATTGTTGAGACAGACTTTGTATGTTTGCCCATACACCGAGAAGTCGTCCATGAAAATTTCCACAGAATCTTCAAGATATTCAGAAAAGATGGCCATCATACACCTTTGGAAAGTGCTCGGCGCATTGCATAGGCCGAGCGGCATGCGTCGAAACGCAAATATTCCATACGAGTAGGTGATTGTGGTTTTATCTTGATCTTCAGGAGCAATCATGATCTGATTATAGCCGGCATATCCATTCAAGAAGTAATAGAAATCATTTCCAGCTAGGCAGTCTAGCATCTGGTTGATAAAAGGAAAAGGAAAGTGATCCTTCTTTGTCGTCGCATTCAGTTTGCGACAATCCATGCAAATCCAGCATCCAATGACAATTTTTATCGGTATCAGTTCGTTATTTGCATTGGGGACTACCGTCATCCCTCCTTTCTTCGGCACACATTGCACGGGGCTGACCTATGTGTTGTCGGCTATTGGATAGATAATTCCCACGTTTAACCACTTGATTATCTCCTTCTTCATGACATCCTTCATCGCAGGGTTGAGTCTGCATTGATGTTTGATCAATCCTTTATGATTGTCCTCGAGACGAATTCTATGCATGCAGTATGCAGGGCTAATTCCTCTAATGTCTGCTAGTGTCCAACCAATTGCTTTTATGTGCTTTTTCAGGATGCTTAGCAACGCATTCTCTTGATCTTCATTAAGTGCAAAGGAAATTATAATTGGAAGAATTTCATTTTGCCCCAGAAACGCATACTTCAGGTGGTTCGGAAGGGTCTTCAGCTCTATTGTTGGTGGTTGTTCCAAGGATGATTTTGTTGTTTTTCTTTCATCATTCACTGTCAATTTGTCTTCTTTGGATGTGATCATCTAATTTCTTTGGTTCTTGTTTCTGTGATCGCATTGCAGGCTACTATGGATGCGGTCGCATCCTCATCTTCATTTTCATCTTCAGACTTTTCTTCTTCATTCAAACTTGGTTCATTGTCGGATTCATTGAGGCCTTCTTCTTCAAGATATTTCATGGCTCTGATAATGTCAAACCTGAGCTTCTGTCCATTCACACTCAGTGTGATCTCTCCTTTGTACATTAATCTGAGCGCGACCGGTGGATAAAAATGGTCGTCCCAGGATGATGGGTACATCCTTGTCCGCTTCGTAGTCCAGGATGATGAAGTCTGCCGGTAATATAAATTTATTGATTGTAACTAGAACATCCTTCACCTTCCCTTCTGGATGCACAAGGGATCTATTAGCTAATTGGAGAGTCACCGACGTAGGCGCCAGCTGCCCCACATTCAGCCGCTTAAAGATTGAAAGGGGCATCAAGTTGATGCTGGCCCCAAGATCGCAAAGCGCTTGACCGATGTATAACCCGTCGATTGAGCAGGGTTTGGTGAAACTTCCAGGGTCATGCTTTTTGGTGGAATAATGGTTTTTGCTCTTTGTGTCAATGCCACCATTGTGAACTTACCAGTGCCTCTTTTCTTAGTCACCATTGATGGCTTCTTTTATGATGTGGAAATGTGGATGAAATGCGAAGGTGAAAAATATATTGAGCACTCAAGTTTTCTCAACGGAATCCAAGTGTAAACCCCATTGAGTTTCTGGTAAGTCTAGGGTCAAACTCAGGGACTTGTGAAAACAGGTTACGTTGGTATTTTTTAGAAAACTTTGTAGTAACCGGTAACTCAATTAATTGTTGGTTGCTGTTGATTGCAGTAATGAAAAATAAAAAAAATGCGGCGAATTTGAGAAAAATCGGATTGTATGATAGATGCACTGAGTTTGCGGATGAACGGGTTGAGAAGGTCTTTAGCTAGCGTTACTTGGGAATACATCAAACTATGTGATCATGCTACAACCATGCACAACAAGTCATTTTCCAATGCAAATGCGATGCTCCTAAGTCTAGGACGCATGTGTTGAATGCAAAAGTGTCCATAGAGCTTATTCCTAAGTCTCTACTCTTGTCCTATGCAATGATGCAAGATGCATAAAGGCAAGGTGACCGCACACAATCATATTCTATCTCTAGGATGCATGCGATGCATTAATAGCAAACAGTGCTTATTCCTAAGCTTCTATCTCTTGATTATGCGTTCTAATCTGACTCTCCCGAGCCTAGATTTTAACTTGACTTTTCCAAGCCTAGATCTTCTCCTTAGACTACCCTCTCGAGTATCTCTTATGGACGAATGAAGCATACATAATACAAGATAATCGCATAGAATGAAGATTCCCAGTTGTGCTAGCTAAATGTTTCTCAACCCATTTAACAGATTTAGCTACTCATGCGTAAATAACAGAGAGTGAACAGATATAGAGAATTAAATTCCATTTCGATAAATGAGTTGAGTGCAAAATAACAATGGAAGATAAAGGTAAAGAGCCTGGTAGCAATTCCTTGCTGACCGAGGCTTTTACACTGTAAATCTCTATTCGGTTCAAAAGATATTCCTGCTTCCGCAGGCATCGGCCCTATCTCTGTCCTTGAAGCTTCTGGTGCTCTCCCAAGCTTACCAGAACGATATGTCAGCACAACCTTCTTCTCTCGCGTTCGCCTCAAAGTAAAAGAAAATCTAAGAACAAGGCTAAACTATCAACAGAACTGTGAACTTGTAAAACAGCTGAACCTTTTTCTGATAGCGGCATTATGTTTATACTTGCCCCAAGATCACATAGTGCTTGGCCACTATAGACCCCTCCGATGGAGCATGGTATCATAAATATTCCTAGGTCGCCTATTTTTGGTTGGATCATGGCATCTTGCGCTACAACCACTATTGCGATCTTTTCTTCATCATTTTGTTTCTCTTTCAGTCTTTGCAGAGTTGCTGGTGGTTGGACTTCTTCTGTCTCAAGATCTAGAGGCTTAAGGGTGGACATAACTTCAGGGTCTATTTTCTCAAGCTTTTCTGGACTATAGGTTAACAGGTCTTCAGTTGTCACCGTATTCAAGTTGGTCGCAATGGGCTCCTTCCCTACTTCCGCAGTCATGTTGACGCTTAGCAAGGAGACTGCTAAGCATTGTTCCTTCCCGATACCCCCAGCATTGCAAGGGAGCTCAGTTGAGCTCGGCAATGCTCATTGCAGTCCATTTTTAGCTCGCCAGCAATTTGTCCCATTTGAATTTCGAGATTTCTAATGGATGTAGCTTAATTCTGAAGCACTGATTTGTTTTTCTCAATGTATTGCTTCAACAAGCTCTCTAAAGATGAAGATTGCGGTGTTTGTGAGTTACTTTCTTTACTATGCGTTGGAACGTTGTTTTGAGGGAAAAATCTGGGTGGCCTTCCTTTTTGTGCCACAGGTTGAAAGCTTTGTTGTTTATTTTTCCACGCAAANAATTTGTCCCATTTGAATTTCGAGATTTCTAATGGATGTAGCTTGATTCTGAAGCACTGATTTGTTTTTCTCAATGTATTGCTTCAACAAGCTCTCTAAGGATGAAGATTGCGGTGTTTGTGAGTTGCTAGCTTGGCTATGCGTTGGAACGTTGTTTTGAGGGAAAAATCTGGGTGGCCTTCCTTTTTGTGCCACAGGTTGAAAGCTTTGTTGTTTATTTTTCCACGCAAAATTTGGGTGGTTTCGCCACTCGGGGTTATAAGTATCGGTATAGGGATTATTTCTCATGAAGTATACCGACTGCGGGTTTGTTGGCCATTCTTCCATCGGGTGAGCATCTCTGCAAATGACACAACTTGCGGTCGTTTGAGTAATTGTGTTGACCTGCCCTTTCTTCGCTCCCGTATTATTAATTGTGATGTCTTGTATCAAACTCATCACCGCAGTCATTTGATTTTGCAGGGATGCGATGGCCCCGTTGTTTGCGTCATTTTCTTTTATTCTTAATCTCTGATCACTTTCCCTCCAATCCTCGTGATTTTTGGAAATGTGATCAAGTATACTCTTTGCCTTCTCATATATTTTGTCGAACAAACCACCAGCGACTGCCGCATTGGCAGTGGTTTGCGAAGAGGGATTCAGTCCTTGGTAAAAGATCTCCATTTGCAGGCAGTTTGGTAAGCCATTATGTGGACAGTCTCTTACCAGCCGCTTAAACCTCGCCCAGGCATCGTTGAGCGATTCGTCATCTTCTTGTTCAAAATTTGTTATTAATTTTCGTCTCCGAGCATTCTCGGTTGGTGGAAAATACTTTTTCATAAACTTTTCCACCACCTGTTCCCATGAAGTTATCTCCCCCGGCTCGAGAGAATATGCCCATTTTCTTGCTTGATCGCATAAGAAAAATGAAAATAGAGTGAGTCGAACTTCCTCGGTTGAGATATTCGGGAACACAAAAGTGTTGCAAATTTCTATGAAGCTCTGGAGGTGGGCGTGCGGGTCTTCGCCACGCCTTCCTCCAAACTGCCCAGCAGCCTGGATCATCTGCAACATTATCGGCTTCATTTCAAACCTCGATCCATCTAACGGCGGCCTCATGATTCCTGGAGAGAAATCATAGAGGTTAGGCGACATATAGTCCCAAATTGGTCTATTGTGGTCATTCGCCAGAAGGATGGGGTTAGCCATAATATTGTTCGCATTAGCGACCCTTGCTTCCGGTTGCTCTGCCATTTTTGGTGTTCTCTCTTATTGTTGGCGGTTGTCTCTTAGTCTGCGTTTGAATGTCCTCTCAATCTTTGGGTTGTAATTCACTAGAGATTGAGAGTCTGCAAAGAAATCAGAAAAATTACAGTTAGCACACTATTTTGCTAAAATCCCTGGCAACGGCACCAAAAGCTTGATGGCTTATTTTATGATGTAGAAATGTGGATGAAATGCGATGGTGAAAAATGCGTTGAGCACTCAAGTTTTCTCAGTGGAATCCAAGTATAAACCCCAGTGAGTTCCTGGTAAGTCCAGGGTCAAACTCAAGGACTTGTGAAAACAGGTTGCGTTGTTAATTTTTAGAAAACTTTGCGGTAACCGGTAACTCAATTAATTGTTGGTTATTGTTGATTGCGGTAATGAAAAATAAATAAATGCAGCAGATTTGAGAAAATTCGGATTGTATGATAGATGCACTGAGTATGCGGATGAACGAGTTGATAAGGTCTTTTGCTAGTGTTACTTGGGACTGCGTCAAACTATGCAATCATGCTACAACCATGCACAGCAAGTCATTCTCAATGCAAATGCGATGCTCCTAAGTCTAGAACGCATGTTGATAACGGGTAGAAATGCACGTTATCATAGTGCTAAGTTCTTAAACAATGTTGGATTGTGTTGATGAAATATGTTAACTTGCATCCATTAAGCATCAATTTCATAAAATTGTGGTCGCATGCGTTAAGCGCATTAGAACAGTTGATCTTTGTATTTTTGTGCAGAATATGCATTAACGCAATGCAAGAATTGTGATCAGAGGAAATCATTGGTCGAGCGCAACTTCACCGCAAGGCTTTGCGTTGATCGTGCTCGCAAACATTCACCCAAGAAGGATCGCCTTAACTTGGTCAACGCAACATGGTGAGCGCATCTGGGTGAAAGGCCAATTAAGTATGATGGGACAGAAAGCTGCTGACAGTCGAATCCAAATTATGTTGGTAGTCGATAACAGTCACAATGTACATTCAGCTTTTTCGTTGACAATTATTCAGCGCATTAGTTAGGAATTAAAGCTATCCCATCTGTACAACCAGGAGAGAGAAGCTGCCTTTCACCATGGATGCTCTATAAATACCAAGGGCATTCTTCAGAAAAGGGGTTCACCATTTTTATATTCTTTTATTCCATAAGTTCACGCCGCTATCCATAGTTTTCCTTTTCATTTTAAGGTGGAGCAAGAGAAGAGTGGTGGCGTCAAAGATCACTCAGGGCAACTCGAGAGAGAACCTTGAGACGTAGGAGAAAAGAGTGAGCCGACTCTCGCGAGAGCAAGATTATCATTTTGAGCATGAGTAGAAAAACAATGTAAACGCCTGGCAGCAAAAGATTGCTACCAGGCTTTTTATTCTATACTTGCATTGTTATTTTGTACTTCATCTTCATATTATACAATGGAAATTCTATTTCTACATCTGTTCACTCTCTTAATATGCATAAGTACCTAAACTAGTCAAATGGGTTGAAAAGAACTAAGCTAACATGACCTAGGAAGTTCATTGCTTGCATTTGTCTTGTTTTATGCTGTGCAAAATACCTTTAGAGTTATTTGAGAGAGAGTCTAAAGAAAGAACCTAATGACTCGAGAGAGCTAGGTTAGAATTTGGACTTGAAAGAGCAAGATTAGACTTGCATAAACAAGAGATAGGGACTTAGAGATAAGTTCTGTTTGTCAACTTGCATCGCATGCAACTTAGAGATAGGAATTATATTATATGGTTGCCTTATTTGTGTGTGTGTGTTATCCTGTCATCGCATAAATAAGAATAGAGGCCTATATGGAGGTCCTATAGACTTATCGCATATATCACATGCGTTCTACTATTAGAAGCCGTAGCATTCACATCGAGAGATGGTTTACTATTGTATGCATGTTGCATAATCGCAAAGCATGAACGCATTCTAGGAAGTGTTAGCCGAAACCCTTCTCAACCCGTTCACCGCATATTCATCGCATCTCCCGTTCACCAACTCTTTTCGAACTCCGCCGCATTTATTTATTTTTCATCAATGCAAATAACAAACCCAACATTTTATTATTTATGCAGTTACAGCAAAGTCTTCATAAAAATTATCAACACAATCTATTTTCACAAGTCCTTGTGTTCGACCCTGGACTTACCAGAAAACTTAGAGGAATTTACACTTGAATTCCACTGGGGAAACTTGAGTGCACAATGCAATCCCATCAACACATAGCATCCACATTTCCACTTCACAAAATCAAGCATCACATGTGTTGAATGTAAAAGTGTCCATAGAGCTTATTCCTAAGTCTCTGCTCTTGTCCTATGCGATGATGCAAGATGCATAAAGGCAAGGTGACCGCACACAATCATATTGGAAAATTTTGATTGCGGTGCCTGCGAACTGCTGGCTTGGTTTTGCGTTTGACCGTTTGTTCGCGGGAAAAATCCTTGTGGCCCTTCTTTTTGCGCCACTGATTGAAAATTTTGTTGTTAACTTTTCTATGCAAAGTTAGGGTGGTTTCTCCACCCAGGGTTGTACGTATTGGAAAATGGATTATTTTTCACAAAATAGACTGACTGTGGGTTCCTCAGGCATTCCTCCATTGTATGGCCTTCACCGCAAGTAGCATAACTTGTAGTCATCTGATTGATTGCGTTGACTTGCCCACTATGCGTTCCTAGGCTACTGATTGCGATTCCTTGTATCAAATTCATCATCGCAGTCATTTGGTTTTGAAGGGATGCAATGGCCCCGTTATTCGCGTCACTATTTTTTATCCTCAATCTTTGATCACTTTCTCTCCAGTCTTCATGATTTTTAGAAATGTGATCATGTATATTCTTGGCCTCATCGTATATTTTATCAAGCAGACTTTCAGCAGCTGCCGCCTTAGCAGCCGTCTGCGATGCAGGGTTCAATCCGTGGTAGAAAATTTCCATCTGTAAACAATTTGGTAAGTCGTTATGCGGGCAATCTCTTACCAGCTTCTTAAACCTTGTCCAGGCGTCGCTGAGCGATTCGTCAATATTCTGTTCAAAATTAGTGATTAGTTTCCTCCTTCTAGCGTTCTCCGTTAGGGGGAAGTACTTCTTCATGAACTTCTCAACTACTTGTTCCCATGATATAATCTCCCTTGGTTCGAGAGAATAAGCCCATTTTCGTGCCTGGTCACACAACGAAGAGATTCGTCAAGAGCTGGCCTCATGATTCCTAGTGAGAAATCATAGAGGTTGGACGATGCATAGTCTCGGATGGGCCTATTGCGGTCGTTCGCCAATAGGATGGGGTTCACCATGATGTTATTTGCATTTGGTGCTCCATTTTCTGGTTGCTCCGCCATGTTTGGATCTTTCTCTTGTTATTGTTGTTATTGGCGGTTGTTTCTTCTTTTTCTTCAGAAGGTTCTCTCAATCTTTGGGTCGTAATTGGGCTCAAGATTTTGTCCTTCGCTCATACGATGCCCGCTTCTTCCCTTACCTAAGGAGAAGCAGTGCACAGAGATAGAGAGTCTGCAAAGAAAATCAAAAAGTTACCGTTAACACAATGTATTGCCGTAGTTCCCGGTAACAGCGCCAAAAAATTGATGTGTGGTTAATGCGATGAAATAATGGTGTAGAATGCGATGGTGGAATATGAGTTTTGCATGAAAGTTTTCTCAGCAAGATCCAAGTATAAATCCTACTGAGTTGCCTGGTAAACCCAGGGTCGAAAACAGGGACTAAGGAAACATTATCCGATGGTAATTTTTTATTACCTTGCAGTAACAAATAAATCAATGTGTTGGTTGGTGTGTTGTTTAAAGTATAAAGTCTATGTGGCGGATTTGAGAAAATAGTTAATGAGTATGCAAGGGAACGGGTTGAGAAGGGATTTAACTAACACTTCCTAAGATTACATTCATGTTATGCGATCGTGCTACATACATACAACAACAAGTCATCTCTCAATGCAAATGCTATGGCTTCTAATTTTAGAATGCATGCAATGTATGCGATGATGTCTATAGGACTTATGTCAAGCCTCTATTCTTGTCTATATGATGATGAATGGCACACACATAATCAAGGCGACTGCATACTACGATAACCTATTTCTAGGTTGCATGCAATGCATGTTGGCAAACAGAGCTTATCTCTA
The DNA here is from genome assembly GCF_009727055.1 of Benincasa hispida. Classification (NCBI taxonomy): domain Eukaryota; kingdom Viridiplantae; phylum Streptophyta; class Magnoliopsida; order Cucurbitales; family Cucurbitaceae; genus Benincasa; species Benincasa hispida. Next base: position 41,794,718 of record NC_052349.1, on the reverse strand, counting down.
AGTCTCTATCTCTTGCTTATGCAGATCTAATCTTGCTTTCTCAAGTCTAGATTCTAACCTAGCTCTCTCAAGTCTTAGGTTCTTTCTTTAGACTCTCTCTCGAGTAGCTCTAAAGGGGTGATGAATGCAACATAAGACAAGATAATCGCATGCAATGAAGATCCTAGGTCATGTTAGCTAAGTACTTCTCAACCTATTCAAAGGTTTAATTACTCATGCTTATTGTAAAGAGAGTGAACAGATGTAGAAATGCAAGTCTCATTCTATATACGAAATCGAAATATAGAATGACGATATGAAATAAAGATAAGGAGCCTGGTAGCAATTTCTTGCTTCCCAAGGCTTTTACACTGTTCTTCTCTACTAGCCTTGCGGTCTCAATCTCTTGATGCGCTCGGACGTTAATTTCTTTGGATCGCAATTCCGCCTTGCCCAACGCATTTTCTACAAAATACATAAGTTAGTTGTTTTTAATGCAATGGATGCATGCGAGCGCAATGTTATAAACTTAATGCTTTTGGACGCAATTTTATATATTTTACCATCGCAATCCTTCATTGTTTTATAACTTTGCGCTGTAATAACATGCATTTCTACCCATTATCACTAACCTACTACGAGGTTGATGTTTCTTCATGTCATCCTCCTCTAGGAAAGTTGCATTTGTCAATACAAATACTTTATCTTCCTTAGCATCGTAAAAGTAACCACCTTTTGTTTCTTTAGGGTAGCCTACAAATAGGAATACTTTTGAACGGTGTTTCAATTTTTTAAGATTTTGCACCAACGCGTGTGCTGGGCAACCCCAGATTCTAAAGTGATGTAAACTTCCTTTATGTCCTCTCCAAAACTTGTAAGGTGTTTCAAAAACACTTTTCGAGGGAACCATGTTCAAAATATACACTGCAGTTTCAACTGCGTGTCCCCAAGAAAAATTTGGTAAAGTGGCATAACTCATCATGGAACGAACCATGTTCAACAAGGTTTTGTTTCTCCTTTTTGCCATACCTTTTTATTGAAGTGTGTCAGGGGCTGTGAGTTGAGACTGGATTCCATGTTCGATCAAATAGTTCTGGAATTTTAGGTCCATATACTCACCACTTCGATCTGATTGAAGTATTTTAAGCTTTTACCTAATTAGTTCTCAATTGATACCTTATATTCTTTAAACTTTTCAAATATTTCGGACTTTTGATGCATTAGGTAAATATGCCCATACCTTAAATGTTCATCAATAAAGCTGATAAAATATCTGTACCCTCCTCTAACTCTAACATCCATAAGACCGTAGAGGTCTGAATGTACCAGCTGTAAGGGTTCTTTGGCTCTAAGACCTTTTCCAAAAAAAGATCTTTTAGTCATTTTACCCTCAAGACAAGATTCACATGGCAGTAATGAACTGTCTTCTAACTTATTTAGATGACCGTTCTTAACCAATTTCTCAATCATGTTGAGATTTATGTGAACAAGTCTCAAGTACAAAAGATAGGCATTTGGAGAAGCTTTCCTTTTCTTATTTTGAGTCTTAGCTATTTTAAATATCTCTATGTTCAAAACGAATTTTACCTTAGTCGGTTTTAACAAGTATAAGTTATTTTCCAATTTTTCTTAACAAATTTTGACATTCTTTGAAGTGATGAACACTTCATCATCATTGAAAGAAACTTTATAAGTTTGTTCCAGCAAAGAAGAGATAGATATTAAATTCCTTTTCATAGAAGGAATGTAACGAACATTTTTTAGTAAAATGTATTTATCTCCCATAAATAACTTCATATCTTCCACTACTTTAGCCGAAACAACCTCCCTGGTCCCTACCTTAAAGATTGCTTCGCCTTCTGTAAATTGTCTCCAGGAACTTGTTTCCTGAGAAAAAGTACAGATATGATTAGCGGCGCCTAAATCTATTATCAATGTGTTACCATTTTCCACTAAGCATGTTTCGATGACAAGTAAATCATATTTATTTTGTAGTTCGATTTCAACATTTTGATCTATATAGTTCAAAATTTTAGATGAGTTAGGAGACAGAGGACAATCCTCTGTTAAAACTTGTTTTGAATCATCATTTGCTAGTAATTTGTATGTTGATTTGATTTTACCATTAACTAATTCTGAACGAGTATTTTAGAAGAATTCAACATGCTAAAAATTTTAAACAAATTCTAATTAGTTAAATTTCAACTAAATCCAAAATCAAGTTTTAGCAAAAAATAATAATATACCCATAACCATTATTTATTTGCAACGATACCATAGTGAGTCAAAATAAGTGTTACCGAGGGGTAGTTAAATATTCCTTCACTAAAGCAAAACAATTTTGACCAAACACTATCTCCAGAATAACTCTTATTCCTAATACTTTAGTAATTCTGTAAGTGTAACCCTCCATTTCCAGACCTTAGAGGTTGGCCCCAACGATTCTACCGAAATGGAGAGTCAAGGTTGGGAATGGACCTAAGAAATCCTATCCATTTCTAGAGTTTGATTTGTTCCAAATCCTATGTTACAACCCTCCGAGGGGATAGCTGTCGTTAAATGACTAGCAAGGGCCGCCTAAAGCAAATTAGTAGGCGCAACATAGCTCACGATCCATACTAACAGAAGAGACCGTAGGACACGTTGACATATATCCTTCACCTACTTGCTATGAACTACTTCCCCATCACCCATTCGAATGGAGGTCACTCCCAGGGTGACATGAAACGTCATAGAATCTCACGGTGTGAACTTTTTAGGGACGTGAAAGTAAAAATCAATATATCATATATTTGACTTTTATTTGAACGACCTCCCCTTACTCACCTGAATCTTGATTTATGCAAATATTTTTCGAATGGAGATCATTCTGTGACACGAAGTACCGCATAAATCTCTATTATGAACTCTTGGGGACGTGAGGGATTAAAAATAACTTATCATATATGTTATTAATCTCCCACTAAAGTGTTCGAATAACTTTATCATATAAGTTATAAAACTTCCACTGAAGTGTTCTACTATTTGTTTGGGTATATATACTCAGGTTAATTTCGGCTAATTAAACAACCTTAAGTCTATGTGGTTTATCCAAGTATAATATTTATAAAAGGATTTTAACCTATGATGTCTTAAGTGATAAACCATTTTATTACCTCACACCGCTCACGTATTGCTCATAAAACTGGTTAACAACACTCAATTATTCAGCCATAATCCCCCGGGTAGGAGTCCATAGACCGTCAACTTAAGTACCTCCAGCCTTAGACAGGATTATATACTGGTTGAGTTTGTAACCACTTACAAGATGTTGACCTATTTTAACTATTAAAATAGGTGGTTAACCTACGTGGGCATGCAACTTATCTTTGTTATGGATTTTAAACGTCAAACCGAATTTTATGACACCTTACAAAATTTTAGACACGCTAAACATCCACAACATACATCAAAGGCATTCAATATTTAATATAACATTTATATTAAAACATTTGAAATCCTATACATGCATACTATATATTATAGCATTTTATAATATACTTTCAATGCATGTAACATGCTTCCTATGGTAGAATTTTAAATCTACATGACATACTTTATGCACATACAAGATTTATTTAATTATAACATACATCACATGCATAAATAATTAAACACAAAATGATATGGTTTTTTTTTTTTTTTGGCATTTTTAAGCAAGCAAAGACCTAATTATTAAAGAAATCAGCAAAAATCGGCTCCATAACACTTTTGGATTTTCTCGAACTGCCTTGAACTGGACCTCCAATGCTCAAAACTGTGTTGAACCGAGCAAATACCATCGAGTACCATCAAGTATCAAGTATGTCATCATCGAGTATGCCTTCAAGCACCATCATACATCAAGTATTTCATTAAATACCAGCGAGTATGAGCATCGAGTACATTGAATATGGTATCATTTATCGAGTATTTCACGAAATACCATCGAGTATAAGCATCAAGTGTTTCACAAAATACCATCGAGTTGCTCATTGAGTATGGCATCGTGCATCGAGTTTTTGAGCATCGAGCATTAAGTTTTGAGCATCGAGCATTGAGTATTAGGCAGATGCTGAAAATCTGGTTCCTACTATTCGACCTTCTTCATTTCTTTCTTCAATTACAACCTAATTGCAACTCTAATGACTCCATACGAATTACAAACACTTAAACATACATTAAGGCTCATCAAACAAGAGCCAATTACAAGAATTACAATATATTAAAGAGAAAACCATGCCAAAACTCAGAAAAAACATATCAGTTCATCATATTTTCATACAATTTATAAAAAACACCCACCAAACTCAAATTAACGCTAACTGAGTGCTTAAATCACGCTTTGATACCAATTGATAAGACATACACGCATGCAATAGAAGCAAACAGAATCAATAAGTACAACAGACATCACCACGTAGAGACCTTGGTATTCTCGGGGTAGAGAACCGTAGAGAGTTTGTGAGCTTCTTTGAATAATTTGGAGAGGGAATGATTTTGTTTTGAGAGAAAAAAATACTTTTCCAAAACCTTCAACAACTTCAATACTTTCAACACCTTACAACTCCAATACATTTTGGAGTATTTATAATAGTGCAAGTGGAAGATGAAAGAACCTTTCTTTTCATCCTCCAAATAATAATGAGAGAATTTATTGAAGAAATAAAAGGTTTTTGTAATTAAAAATACATATAATTAAATAAAACTAATTTTTAGTTCAATTATATATATACACTTTAATTTAATATATATACATACATACATACATATAATATATATGTATGTATGTATATAATATATATGTATGTATGTATATATGTAGATATGTCTATATATATATATATAATACTATATATATAAACAATTTCTCTCAAATATTTAATATGAATCAAATTCATATTAAGGTTGCTTTTTTTTCTTTCTCTCAAATTATATCTCATACAATTTTATATAAATAATTCCCTTTATTAATTTAAACAATTCAAATTAATTCGATTCTCATTTTATCCCAATTGAGTTAACAAGGGAACCTTGTGGACCTATAGTTTGAAGCTCCAATAGTACTCGATTAAATAATCAAACTCTTTAATTAAATTAATCGATTTCCATTAATTGTAAGTCAATTCACTAAAGACTGGTAGCTGCATTCTTCATACTACAGATATAATTATGTGTCCATTGGATATAACCAATCAACGATGTGTTGATCATTCAAAAATTGCTCGTAAGTACAGCTGGACCAAAATTACAATTTTGCCCTTATAGTTACATCTAACTCCTTAAGTACCATTGATCATTCTAATGAACAATAAGTCATAGTCCAACTATGACCAAACCCCTCTCGGGCCAAAAGAAGGTGTGGCGCCACATTGTTCAAGCTCCGAAATTAGCTCTTAAGGGAGCAATTTATCTACAGTCTCTAACTATAAATAATGAATGAATTCCTTCTTGTGTAGCTGTGTTCCCAACTCCTTAATCAGACGAATCCCCAAAATGGTAGACATATTGAGTCGATGAAACTGATCACTCTCACCCATATAAACTAAAGAACCGCCTTTATAGGTAAGAGTTCATAACTCACTCAGGATTTAGGTCAAGTCACCTATGGTCATCTTGATAAAATACAAGTCTCATCTATCAACGGTGTTATATAGAGAGACTATACATTTCGTGATCCGGTCTTATACAAACTCTTTGCATAGAACACCTCTTCTCACATGTCTACACATGAATGATCAGGATCATACCATTTGTAGCCCGTTAAAACAATTGTAATAACTACAAAGAAGGTCGTATTCGTAATGTTATCAAGATAGGGTACCCAGCCTTATCCATCTACTACAAACAATTTAGGTTATCATTTAAACATGATCTGCATGTATGTCTCTACATACATGTTTAAGTTTCAGAAAATAACCCTGGATCTTATTTTATTGGTTCTTATGGATAAATGCAACTAAATGATAAATAAAATACCTCATTATTTTATTAGATAAATAAATTATTTGTACAATACAGTTACAACTAGAGATGTCCACGGGGCTGGGCGGGGCTGGGGATGCCATTCCACATCCCAACCCCGCTCCCCATTTCATTCCCCATCCTCGTGAAATTCTCCACGAGGATCGGGGCGGGGATTCCCCACGAGTAATTCGCGGGGAATTTTTCCCCATCACCTTTTTTTTTTTGTAAAAAGCCAATTAATTTAAATCACTAATGTGAGAAAATTTTAAATACATAATTAACTTTATCACTAAATTGTTTATTATGGTTAGTTTTACATGAAAATTTGAATTTAAAGATAAATTACTCAAAGTTTGGCCTAAAAAAGTTAATTAGCTTTTATAGTAGAAAGAAATAAATATAAATCGAATTATTCACATATATAATCTAAATTTAAATATTCAGTTTAAACATATTAATTATCTTTCCCAATAAATAATCAAATTTGAAATTTAAATGTAATATTATTATTATTATATTATTATTATTATTAATTATTATTAATAACATAATATTAGATAACTATACTAAATAAATATGTAGAAGCTATATTCAGGACAGGGACGGGGAATGAGGCAGGGGGCGGGCGGGGGAATGCATTCCCCTTTAGCTCACAGGGAATTTTTTTCGCCCCAATCCGCTCGCTCATTCCCCGCCTAATCGAGGAATCCCCATCCCAATGGAAAAATTGGATATCTCTAATTACAACTAAAAGACCCACGAGATTTAGAGCATCAACCCCATACACAAGCATGTAGTCCCTTGTTCTCCTAAGATACTTGAGGATGGTTTTAATGGCAGTCCAGGGATCTAATCCTATAGTAGATTGATATTTGCTGACTATCCCTACTGCATAGTAAATGTCAGGTCTAATATATAACATTGCATACATCAGGCTGCCAACAACCAATGCATAAGGAATCTGTCTCATTTTCTCAACTTCTTGAGGTGTCTTAGGACACTGTTCCTTAGACAAAGTAACTCCGTGCCTAAAAGGTAATAAGCCTCTCTTGGAGTTTTGCATCGAATACTTGACAAGTATTTTGTCAATATATGATGCTTGAGACAAAACTAGCGATTTGTTCTTACGATCTCTAAAGATTTGAATGCCTAGAACAAATTGTGCCTCTCCCAAATATTTCATTTGGAATTAGGCCACCAGCCACTGTTTTATGTTAATTAATAGTACTATATCATTCCCAATGAGTAGGATATCATCTACATATAACATTAAGAAAGTTACTAAATTATTGATGATTTTCTTATAAACACAAGGTCATCAATGTTTTGATCAAAACCATAAGACTTGATTGCAAAATCAAATATGATGTTCCAAGATCGAGAAGTTTGTTTCAGTCCATAACTAGATTGATTAAGCTTACAACCTTTTGCTCTTGACCATAGGCTGTGAATCCATCTAGCTACTGCATATAAATTGTCTCCTCAAGATTGTCATTCAAAAAATAGTCTTACCATCCATTTGCCAGATCTCATAGTCATAATATGCGGCAATGTACAGGAGTATTCGGATAGACTTTAATATGGCAAATGGTGAGAAAGTCTCCTTATAATCAACTCCCTCATCCTGGGTATAACCGTTTGCCACTAGGCTAGCCTTGAAGGTTTCACCTTACCATCTACACCCCTTTTTCTCTTGTGGATCTATTTGCAACCTATAGATTTTACCCTATCAGGTTGATTTACAAGATTTCATACTGAATTGAAGTACATAGACTTTGTTTCGAGATTCATAGCTTTGATCCATTCATCCTTGTCAAAATCCTCCATTGCTTTCTTATATGACAATGGATCCTCAATTTCATCATTAGATATGACAACTAGAGTTTCTTTAAACCCATATAACGATCAGGCAGGTTTGAAACCCTCTCACCATGTCGAGGTTTCCTCAACGTTTGAGGTGGATGTTACCTTCTAGATGAATTGACATAAAATACTTTTGTCAATGTACTTGGCTTTTCAACAACTCTTGTTGAAGGTTTAGTAGTTTTGCTGGAAAGCTCATTCAATACTATTTTACTGTGTGGTTTATGCTCCCTTATGTGGTCCTCTTCTAAGAATGTAGCATTTTTTTACACAAACACTCCATTATCTTTCGAATCGTAGAAGTAACCACCTCTCATTCCTTTGGGTAGCCTAAAAATAGGCATAATTTTGAACGACGTTCCAATTTCTTAGGATTAGCCTCAAGCACATATCCTAGGCAACCCCAAATTTTGAAATGGTGTAAACTACCTTTAATTGATTTTTCTCTCTAATTAACCTCCCTTTGAAATGAAGTGGATGGTTGTATTTATAGAGGAAAAATACTCTTAATCCTAAATTATTTGGATTCCATAACTTGAAGTAGTAGATAGATTAGATTTCCTTTTTTAAATAAGATATTTTCTCTAATTAGGAAATTCATATTTTAATTAATTAGAAAATCCGTCATCTAATTAATTTAAATTAAATCCAAATTTATCTTATCAACTAAATTGAAATTAATTATTTTCTCTAATTTTGATCCAAACTCAAAAATTAAAGAGGATAAGATTTAGAACCACAATGTCTCTTTTCCTTCTTAAATTTCAAATTCCTTTTAATTTCTAAAATCCTATTTTTTTCCTTTTCTTTATTTTCAAATTTTTATCCAAAATAATCCAAAAATTTCAAATCTCTTATCAAATTAATCTAAACCCAATTAACTTAATTTTGGCTCCAAACTAAATTTAAAGAAAATATACAATCCAGTAGTTGAGAAAAATTACATCATTCCAAATATTTAATCAATTTAAAAACACACATTCCCCAAAATAAATTAATTCAATTTTTCCTTAAATTTATCTTTTAATTGCCTACCAAATTAAATTTTTAGCCCCAATTTATCAAAATAACGCCTAAATATTTCAAGATAATTTAATACAAATTACTTAAAAAATTCAGGATGTTACATTCTTCCCTCCTTAAGAAACTTTCGTCCTCGAAAGTTCATTCCTAGATAAGCTCTGGGTATTGGGCTCTCACCTTAACCTCTCGTTCTCATATTGCCTTCTTAAACTGGTGATTCTGCCATAAAACTTTCACTAGTGCTTCCTTCCTGTTTCTTAAAGTCTTCACCTCCCTGGCGAGAATTTGAACAAGCTTATCCTCATAACTTAGGTTCTCATTCAACTGTAATGGTTTGAAGTCCGTCACATTGGATGGATCTGTCATATACTTCCTCAACATTAAGATATGAAAAACATTGTGAATTGTGGAGAGAAATGGTGGCAATGTCAACAGATTAACTACAGGCCAATATGCTTCAGTACCTCGAAAGGCCCAATAAATCGTGAACTTAGTTTTCCCTTTCTACCAAACCTCAGAACACCTATCATATGTGCTACTTTCAAAAAACACCTTGTCACCAGTTTCAAACTCTAGGTCTTTAAGCCTAACATCAGTGTAACTTTTCTGTCTGCTTTGAGCTATTTGCATACATGCTCGAGTCTTCTATTATTGCCTAATTTGTCGTCTCCACTAACTTAGGTCCTAGCAACTTTCGTTCACCAACCTCATCCCAACATACAAGAGACCTGCAACTCTTCCCATATAGAGCCTCAAATGGCGACATGCCAACACTAGTCTGGTGACTGTAAATGTAAGCAAACTCCATGAAATGCAAATGATAATCCCAACTCCTCGAAAACTCCCACCCACAAGCACATGACATATTCTCTAATTTTTTGTTCAAACGCTCTATTTCACCATCAATCTATGGGTGAAAAGTTGTAATAAATTCTGACTAGGTATCTAACACCTTCTGGGAGACTCTTCCAAAAATGGATGTAAAATGCGGGTCGTCGTTTCACATAACTAAAACTAGTACCAAAAGAGGTATGACAACCCCTTCCATATATAACTATGAAACTTAAGGTGCTAAAAATCAACAACACTTAACATGACCATGCTGAGAATTGTGAAACTGTCGTGAGCTTAAGAAAGTTTTATCCACTAAAAACATATATCTAAGCCTACCATACTGTCACAGGGAAATCTTCATACATGTGGTGGAGAAACTGGTCATATTATAACGTGTCATCTTAAGATACGTAACAAAACAAATTTGGTCAATTGAAAACTGTTTCTACTCTAGAAGCATCGACTGTGATATCTTTCTTAGGGTCTACATGTCTGAGAATAAATATGTCTAATTAAGTCTCATTTAGAAACGCATCATGAGGCTCTATACTGTCACGGGCTATAAACTTGCTTGAGCCAATTCTCATGTTATTCTTTAGCCTTAAAACAATCATATATCATTACTTAGACCCTACTGCGAACGAGTCTAGAATTCCATCCGAAAATGAGGTTTTAAAGTCCCTGGATGCTAAAGCATCAGTCAATTGATAACACATTTTTATAACCTCATAATAACCGTAATTGATCCCTAAAGTTAGTTTTCATGATAAAATCTTCTTGATTGATAAATCCTAGCTTGAATTGCTCATACTCTCTAGAGCTAGTTAACTCATTGTCCATGCAAGAGAAAACATACTATCTTGTAATGCTCCAAATCCACCTATAGCAACTTCTTGTTATCAACTCAACTTTATTACCAAGTCTATCCCCTATGCCAATGGTGATCTTGGATGATCCTAAAGGAAATCGATCACGAGGATTTCCATGAGAAGCAGAAAGATCATTCAAAATTACAATTATATATGAATTTTACAATTACAGTCATAAACAGAAACCAACGGTTATGCATTCATTACAGAAATTATAGTATGATAATAACAAAAATCAAGGAGAAAATCTACACACATTTGTAAACTCATCGCCAAGCACATTGATCACAAACGCTCGAACACAGCAACCTTGAACGCTTGTCCAACATGACTGCTACACTGCATGAACACCGCGCACTCGAACTCAGCGATCGCCTCGGTCACGAACACCCCAACATCATAAACAGCCTCCACAGAACCTCGAAGATTTTCGAGTTGAGTATGATACCACCAAGAAGGCTACCTTGGTATTCTCGATGTGAGAATCTAAAGGGTGGGCTCTATGTGGACTTGGTTTGGGGCAGAAGACAGAGGAAACAACAATCGTGTAAACGATTGAGCAAGTGGGAGATGGCTGAAACCTATTGTATAGGTCGATGCCGAATCGTTTAGCAAAAGCTAAGCGATCGTCTAGAAAAAGCTAAGCGATCGTTGAGCTCATCGATTAGCTGCATGTATGTCGCCTACAAACACTACACGATTGTTTAGCTTGGTCTAAGTTGTCGCTTAGTAAATCTCATTTACTTGACAATTTTCGTGAGATTCCGAGAAAGAATTCACAAAATCTCAACATTAACATTACTAAAATTAGGAAAACAATTTTCCTTTTATCACGGTTACCATGAAACCACCAATAACCTCCCACTCAATTGGTTATTAAAGAAAAATATTTAATTATCCAATAATTAATATTATTATAAATATAAACGATAACTAACTTATCATACTATAGTTATCATTTATATTTATAACCTATAGTTTTAATATTTCATCTCATGACACATATAAACCATAGCTCTTTTTCTATTCCATGGTACTTAATGTAAATCTCATTTACATTAATCTTCCACTAGATGTATCTCATACATTATACCAATCATATCATATATAATTGAATTACCTTTAGTTAATTTTAACATTTCAAATCAACACCAAGAACTGATCCTCAACTGAATCCATTGAGTTACCAAGGGGACATTATGAACCTATAGCTCGAAGCTCCAACGGTACGTGAATAACTAACTAAACTCTTTAGCCACAGGATCCACCATCCGTTAACTGTCAGACACTCCATTAAAGACCAACAACTGAACTCTTCTTACCACAGATATATTATGTGTTCGTCTTAACCAATCAACAGTGCGACAACCCTTCACAGATCGCTCGTAAATACAACTCGGCCAATAACCATTATGCCTCTGTAGTTACATCTAACTTCTTAAGTACCACTGATCCCTCTAATGAACATCAGTCATAGTTCTATTATGACTGAGTCCTCTCTACCAAAGAGAAGTTGTGGCCACTATGTTCAAGCCCCGAAACTAGCCCTTAAGGGAGTAATCTCTCTACTTATCCCTGCTTGGGGAAAGGAGTGAATTTCATCTTGTGTATTGAGTTCCCAACTCCCAAATCAGAAAAGTCCCTAAAAAGGTAGGCATGTTGAGTTGGCAATCTGACCACTCTCACCCATACTAATCAAAGGACCGCCCTTAAAGGCAAGAGTTTCCAAAACACTCAAGACTGAGGTCGTGTCATCTATGGTCGTTTAGATTAGATGTAAGCCTCTAGTATCAACGGCGTTATATACAGAGTCTAGTCATCGCATGGTCTGGTCTTATACAAACTCTTTGTATAGGACACCCCCGCTCGCACGTCTCCATATGAATGGTCAAGATCTACCATCTATAGTAGTTTACAACACTTGCAAACCTCTATAAAGAAGGTTGTATCCATAGTTTCACAAGGATTAGTTTGTTGGGGTTTGTGCCCTAAATTCTCGTGTCCAGTAGTTTGTAGACAACTTTGTACGAACACTTGTGATATAATATAAATGATATTTACTTCACTACTTGACTTTGCACATTTAGATTTTACCACAAACCAATAAACTTAATATCCCTGGTTATCTGCATGTAACTTAAAAATGTATGTGGTGACATACAAGTGGATCATGTCTTGAGTGATAACCAAAATGGTCTTTAGTATATGGATATAGGAGGGAAACCTTATCCTGGTAACGCTACAGATACGACCTACTTTGTGGAATGATCCTGATTATTCGTGTAGGGAATATGTGAGCGGGGGCGTCCTATACAAAGAGTTTGTATAAGACCTGACCACGAAGTTTTAATGTCTCGTTATATAACACCGTTCATAACTGAGACTTCACTTCACTAGGATGACCATAGGTAACATGACCTCAATCCTGAGTGAGTTAGGAACTCCTGCCATTGAGGGCGGTTCTTTGATTTGCATGGGTGTGAATGGCCCGAATGCTAACTCAAACCTACCATTTTGGGGATTCATCTAATTTAGGAGCTGGGAACTCAGCTACACAATATGGAATTCACTCCTTCCCCGAGGCAGGGGTAAGTAGATAGATAGCTCCCTTAAGGGCTGATTCCAGGGCTTCAACGATGTGGCGCCACGCACCTTCTCATGGCCCGAGAGGTGTTCACACATAGTAGGACTATGTTATATTGTTCATTAGAGGAATTAGTGGTACTTAAGGAGGAAGATGTAATTACAAAGGGAAAACGATAAATTGGCCTGCTATAATTACGAGCATCTGTGAAGGGTCATCGTACTGATGATTGGTTATATCCAATGGACATAAAAATATATCTATGGCAAAAAGAGTTCAACTGTCGGTCTTTAGTGGAATGTCTGGCAGTTAACGGATGGTGGATATCGTGACTAAAGAGTTTAGTCAGCTATTCACATACCGTTGGAGCTTCGAGCCATAGGTCCATAAGGTCCCCTTGGTAGCTTGGATACAAGTTGAGAGTTAGTTTTTGGGTCAATTTGAAATGCTCAAATTGACAAGAGGGAGTTCGATTATATATGATATAATTGAACAAGTTAATTAAATATGATATAGTTAACTTTATGTATGAGATACATTAATTTGGAGGAAATTGGATATAAATATGATTTATATCTAGTAGAGGAAAAATATTACAATTAATATTTAATATTAATTTATAAGTTATGAATGTGATAAGATCACATTCATTGGATGGTTATAAAGGAAATAGGAAGGCGCCCCTTTGTTCTAAATAATGGATGAGTGCATCATACATAGCAGACAATGTGTTGATCCCAGTGTGCACGAATATTGTGAAAAAGATAGTGTCATCGTTTAGAAAATCAGTGACTATACAATAGTGACTGCACGATTGCTTAAATTTACAATATTGCTAAGCGATCGCATACCAATTGCATCGTCGCGTGCTATTATCTAAACGATCATTTACCTTTTTCCTAAGCGATCGTTTAGCTCCCGGTATTTACTAAACGATCATATAGATGATCACTTAGTTTTTCCTACGCAATCGTTCGGACGATCGCTCACCCTTTTCCTACACGATCGTTTAGACGATCGTTTACTTTTACTACATGATCGTATACTTCACATAAATGATCAAGCATATTTTCTAGGCGATAGACGACCGCATCTCCCATTAGCTTGATCGTTGTGCACGGTCTCTCTTCCTCCTTCCCTCTACCAAATATGAACAAAGCCCACACTTTGGATTCTCACTCCAAGAATACTGAGGGCTCTAAATGGTATTGTCTTCTCTGTTTCCTTCTATCCAAGTGGTGACTGTTCGAGGTAGACGGTTGGGCTTTAGACTCACTATGAAGAAGAAATCTTCATCTGGTATGATTTCTTGATCCCTTTAGCATTATGAAAGTATGTTTGAATGTATATGCAGTAATTCTGTCGCAATGAATTGGAAAGATCCGCTTCTACTCGTAAGTACTCTTGAATATGAGTTCCTTCAATTGGTATCAGAGCACTGGGTTTTCTGATATTCCAATTCATTGCTGCAAAAGAATTTTAAATACGTTCTTGGTGGGTGCATTTCTACACTATTTAATTGTTAAATTGCTGTGGATGTGCGGATTTATGGATGTTTTCGTGGATGTTAGCCTCGGTTTGTTTTAATTCTTTTAAATTTGCGGTTGTTTGTATAGGCCCCTGTGTTTTTTGGCATTAATAATCGTTATCGAGTCTGTATTCAAAGTCTGTTTGAGTTTTGAATCGTTCCTGAAGAAGATGGAGCAAGCGTTGTGGTTTTTCAAGGAAGCTATGCGATCAAGTGTTCATCACATCGTGCAGAGATGGAGAATGCGATCAAAGGTTGATCTCATCGTGCAATCAATGGAGTACGCGATCGCTATTGATCGCATCGGTTAGACGATGGAGTATACGATTGCTGTTGATCGCATCGGTTAACTGATGGGGTATGCGATCAAATGTTGATCGCATCATGCAGCTGATGGGGTACACGATCGCTGATGATCGCATTGTGTAGACGATCGGGTAAGCGATCAAGGGTTGACCACATCATGTCGAAGATCGGTTACGCGATCATTGAGTATCGGGTCGTGTAGACGATGTGATGCCCGCATATCGCTTAACCCGGGTGCGCATTGGACGATCGTTTAGGTCAGCAAGCTTCATCGCTTAGTAACTGACTAAACGATCTCTTAGTAACGCAAGGTAAATCGTTTACCTGACGTTGCATTAAGTGATTGCATCGACGATTGTTTTGGTCAGCAAGCTTCATCGCTTAGTAATGCAAGGTAAATCATTTACTCGCCGCGTTAAGTGATTGCATAGACGATTGTTTTGGTCAGTAAGCTTCATCGCTTAGTAACTGACTAAACGATCGCTTAGTAACGCAAGGTAAATCGTTTACCTGACGCCGTGTTAAGTGATCGCATAGACGATCGTTTTGGTCAGCAAGCTTCATCACTTAGTCACTGACTAAACAATCGCTTAGTAACGCAAGGTAAATCGTTTACCTTTCACCGCATTGAGCGATCGCATAGACGATCAGGCTTCATTGCCTCGTTGTCATCTACGCGATCATTTAATTTTGCTCCTATCGTCTAGTTCGCGCTAGATGATCGTCTACCTACGGCATTTACTATACGATGGAGTCCTCTTAGCAGTTCAAGACCCGGTTCGCCTTTGAACCGGTTTGCTCGATGAAAAATGTAATAGATAGGGTTATTTCATTTCGGTTTTGCAAAGGCTCATCCCGGTCCATTAATCCTTTATTTATTACATGCGATGTATGTTTTTAATATGTCATATGGTATGCACATATAGATAAATCCCACCTTAGGTCATGCATATTCTCTTTATTATAAGTGTTATAATTTAGAGAATCATGTTTTAATTTACATAAATGCATGCTCATGCATCATATAATATAAGGGTTATATTTATGTATGCTTTATTTTTTTTTTTTTA
>NC_052349.1:41652954-41778302 GCF_009727055.1 Benincasa hispida | reverse complement strand
TTGTGCAGAAACTTTATTCATCCAAATGAGGTAGGACCGAGGGAATATGCGCACTTCCCCGCTCCTACTTACTATGAACATTCTCTCTATCCACCTTTGATATTGACCTACCTAAACACCATCTTTGGGGGGACACACCAAAGGTGTCCTGCAAGGCCGAAAGTAGATCTTACGGTGTGGACTATGAGGGAGAAATGCGAGAGGTGAAAATGAGCATCAAATGCCCTAAGAACCTCCTACTGAATTTCTACCTAGGGTTTATTAACCTAGACAATCCGGCTACTGATTATGATCTAAGATCATTTATAAAGTTTGTTCAAAAATAACTTTTGTCTTTGAAATGAAAAAAAAACCAAGTTAGTCACATTAAACTCTTTAATGGACTGGCCTTAGTTTGCATGCATCAAATCTATCTAAATTATTTTTCTAGGTAGGTTCCCAGGTAGGGGTATTCGTTGCCGTCATCTTAAATACCCCAGCCTAGACAGAACTTGTCTTCGACAAAAGGCTCTACTATAGATAGACTTGATACATATTAATCTTTTACTAATTATTTAGTTCTAATTTCATTTTATAACCATTATAAAATAAAACAACTAAAACACTCATTCCCACATAACGAAGTATTTATAACGCTTATAAAATAACGTGTTCCAAGAGTTGGTCCTGCCTAATGGTTGAGAATGTCTCATCCTAGTGAAAGGCCATCCGATCACCCCACCGGTGACGTTTGTCCTGCCTCACTAGGGCATCATTGCAAAATAGAAGTCTTTTCACTTAGGGTACTTGGAATCTTTTTTGTTAAAAATTAATTGGTTAATTAAAATGTGGTTTTTGCAAAGTCTTATAAAAGGTTATTCGTTTTTTTTTCCAGCAACGGTTTTTAATGGCATCAGCCACTATCAATTTACTTAGCGCCGAAAAACTAAACGGCCAAAACTATTCAAGTTGGAAACATATACTCACGACGATACTCATCATCGAGGATCTGAAGTTTGTCCTTACGGAGGAATGTCCTCCTATTCCACCTCATAACGCTACTCGAAATGTTTGGGTAGCGTACGAGCGTTGAACATGGGAAAATGAGAAGGCCCGAGCCTTTATTCTGGCCAGTCTTAGTGACGTATTGGCCAAGAAACACGAGTCTAAGGTCTCAGCTCGTGAGATCATGGAATCCCTGCGGGGAATGTTCGGACAGTCGTCTGGAAAGCTCAAGCATGAGGCTCTGAAACACATCTTCAACTCCAAAATGGAGGAAGGCACCTCTGTTCGTGAACACGTGCTGAATATGATGGTCCACTTTAATGTGGTGGAGATGAATGAGTCTAAAATCGATGAGGGTAGTCAGATTAGCATTATCCTGCATTCATTGCCGGAGAGCTTCCTTCACTTTGTTAGCAATATGATTTTTAACAAAGTGGAATACTCCCTTACCACTCTCCTCAATGAGTTGCAGACTTACCAATCCTTGTTGAAAAGTAAGGAGAAAAAAAGAGGTGAGGAAAATGTTATCTCGTCCTCTAAAAGGTTCTATCGAGGTTCAAGCTCAGGAACAAAATCTACACCTTCCACTTCTAACTCTGGAAAGGGAAAGAAGAAAAAGGGTGGTAAAAGGAAAGGGAATGCGCCTGCTAACCTGCCACCTGTCGTCTAGAAGAAGAGTCCACTGCCAGTTGAAAAAGGAAAATGTTTCCACTGTAATCAAGACAGACACTAGAAGAGAAATTGTCCTCGTTATCTGAAGGAAAAGAAGGCTGCTAAGGCTAAGGCCAAGGTAGACGGAGAGGATTAGATCCTAGCGACAGTTGGAGGCTGGTGAGATGACGTTGCGAATAGGCACCGGGCACGTTGTCTCAGCTGTGGCAGTGGGAGACATCCAGTTTACTTTACAGAATAGGTTTCTTATATTAAAAGATGTCTTTATAGTTTCTGAACTATAAAGGAACCTTATTTTTGTAAAGTGTATCTTACAATACAATTACACTATTTCTTTAAAATTGAATAAAGCATTTATTCATAAGGATGGTGTTGAAATTTGTACAGCTAAACTGGAAAATAACTTGTACGTGCTAAGACCTTTAGCCGTAAGTTCCCTCCATAACATAGAGATGTTTAAATCTGCTGTAACTCAATCTAAATGCGAACGAATTTCTCCAGAACCTTGTTGGACATGGTTCATTCAATGATGAGATATGCTTCTTTATCGGACTTGTTTTGGGTTTCACAGTGGAGACTACGGTATAATTCTCAATTGTGTTCCTTCTAAGAGTGTTGCAAGAACACCTTTGGAGTTGTGGAATGGGAATAAATCTAGTTTACATCACTTCTGCATATGGGGTTGCCCAGCACATGTGCTTAAGGAAAATCCCAAGAAGTTAGAATCACGATTGAGGTTGTGACTCTTTGTAGGCTACCCCAAAAGTACACGGGGAGGTTACTTTTATGATCCATCCGAAATCAAGGTGTTTGTTTCCACGAACGCTGTTTTCCTGGAGGAGGATCATATCAGGGAGCACAGTCCACGTAGTAAAGTCATGTTAAGTGAGCTTTCCAAAGAAACTACTGAAGCTTCGACAAGAGTTGTTGAAGAACCTGCTTCATCAACCAGAATTGTTTATGATATTTCATCTGGTAGGTCGGTTCCACTTCAAGAGTTAAAGGAACCTCAACACAGTGGGAGGATTACGAACCCGCCTGATCACTATCTGGATTTCACGAAAATCCTAACTATGGTGACAGATGGCAACATTGAGGATCCATTAGCCTATAAAAAGGCGATGGAAGATGTTGACCGGGATGAATGGGTCAAAGCCATGAATCTCGAGATGGAGTTGATGTACTTCAACTCGGTATGGGATCTTGTAGATCATCCTAATCGGGTAAGACCTATAGGTTGTAAATGGATCTACAAGCGCAAACGAGGTACTGATGGGAAGGTGCAAACCTTCAAGGCTCGACTTGTGGCAAAGGGTTATACCCAGGTGGAGGGAGTCGACTATGAGGAGACTTTCTCACCCGTTGCCATGTTAAAGTTGATCCGCATGATAGTGCATCGAGGTGACGTGATCGTCACGAAGATCACCTTGGAGCAAAACATTGCTGATGCATTTACAAAGGCTCTCACGGCTACAGTGTTTGACGATCACCTTCAGAGCATGGATCTACGGAACCGCCTGCGGCTGGACTAGGGCAAGTGGGAGATTTTGTTGCACTGGGTTTTTATGCCCTAGTTTATTGTTTTATGCCTATCTACTTGTACTCCCCACTTCGCTTTAGGAAAAATGGGAGATTGTTGGGGTTTATGCCCAAAAGTCTCGTGTCCAATAGTTTGTAGACAACTTTGTACGAACACTTGTGATGTATAATATAAATGATATTTACTTCACTACTTGACTTTGCACATTTAGATTTTACCACAAACCAATAAACTTAATATCCCTGGTTATCTGTATGTAACTTAAACATGTATATGGTGACATACAAGTGGATCATGTCTTGAGTGATAACCAAAATGGTCTTTAGTATATGGATATAGGAGGGAAACCTTATCCTGGTAACACTACGGATGCGGCCCGCTTTGTGGAATGGTCACAAGTGTTGTGACTTGTCACAGATGGTCTGATCCTGATCATTCGTGTAGGGGACATGCGAGCGGGGGCGTCCTATACAAAGAGTTTGTATACTGTCTCTTATACACATCTAGATGTGTATAAGAGACAGGGTAACATGACCTCAATCCTGAGTGAGTTGGGAACTCCTGCCATTGAGGGCGATCCTTTGATTTGCATGGGTGCGAGTGGCCAGAACGCCGACTCAAACCTACCATTTTAGGGATTCGTCTGATTTAGGAGCTGGGAACTCAACTACACAATATGGAATTCACTCCTTCCCCAAGGCAAGGGTAAGTAGATAGATAGCTCCCTTATGGGCTGATTCCAAGGCTTGAACGATGTGGCGCCACACACCTTCTCATAGCCCAAGAGATGTTCACACATAGTAGGACTATGTTGTATTGCTCATTAGAGGGATCAGTGGTACTTAAGGAGGAAGATGTAATTATAGGGGCAAAACGGTAAATTGACCTGCTGTAATTACGAGCATCTGTGAAGGGTCATCGTACTGATGATTGGTTATATCAAATGGACATAGAAATATATCTATGGCAAGAAGAGTTCAACTATTGGTCTTTAGTGGAATGCCTAGCAGTTAATGGATGGTGAATATCATGACTAAAGAGTTTAGTCAGCTATTCACATACCGTTGGAGCTTCAAGCCATAGGTTCATAAGGTCCCCTTGGTAGCTTGGATACAAGTTGAGAGTCAATTTTTAGGTCAATTTGAAATGTTCAAATTGACAAGAGGGAGCTCGATTATATATGATATAATTGAACGAGTTAATTAAATATAATATAGTTAACTTTATGTATGAGATACATTAATTTGGAGAAAATTGGATATAAATATGATTTATATCTAGTAGAGGAAAAATATTACAATTAATATTTGATATTAATTTATAAGTTATGAATGTGATAAGATCACATTCATTGGACAGTTATAAAGGAAATGGGAAGGCGCCTCTTCGTTCTAAATAACGGATGAGTGCATTATAAATAGCAGACAGTGTGTTGATCTCGGTGTGCGCGGATATTGTGGAAAAAATAGTGTCATCGTTTAGAAAATCAGTGCCTATACAATGTACGATATTGCTAAGCGATCGCATCAATTACACTGTCGCGCACTATTATCTAAACGATCGTTTACCTTTTTCCTAAGCGATCGTTTAGCTCCCGGTATTTACTAAACGATCATATAGACGATCGCTTAGTTTTTCCTATGCGATTATTCGGACGATCGCTCACCCTTTTCCTACACGATCGTTTAGACGATTGTTTACCTTTTCCTACACGATCGTATAGACGATCGTTTACTTTTACTACACGATCGTACACTTCACCTAAACGATCAAGCATATTGTCTATGCGATAGACGACTGCATCTCCCACTTGCTTGATCGTTGTGTACGGCCTCTCTTCCTCCTTCCCTCTACTAAATCTGAACAAAGCCCACACTTTAGATTCTCACTCCAAGAATACTAAGGGCTTTAAGTGGTGTTATCTTCTCTGTTTCCTTCTGCCCAAGTGGTGACTGTTTGAGGTAGACGGTTGGGCTTCAAACTCGCTGTGAAGAAGAAATCTTCATCTGGTACGATTTCTTGATCCCTTTAGCATTATGAAAGTATGTTTGAATGTATATGTGGTAATTCTATCACAATGAATTGGAAAGATCTTTTTTCGCTCGTAGATACTCTTGAATAAGAATTCCTTCATAGGTATCCAACCTTAATCCTTATACTATAGACCTATTTAGGTTATCACTTAAGGCATGATCCACTTGTATATCACATATACATGCTTAAGTTCACATAAGATAACCATAGAGCTTTGTTTATTGGATATGAGTAAATGTCAAAATAAAATAACATTTATTTTATTCATCAAACAATGTGTATCATTACAAACAACGAGACTCCGAGAGAATTAGGACACCAATCCCAACAGATCCAACTTACTTACTTTTGTGCATATACCACTACCTCGAGCTAGATTATTTTCCTTTTTTCAATCAAATTGATGGTCTTGCTAGTTCATGTTTCTAACTTGCACACAAAGTCAAAATCCCTTAAATCTTACTAATGCCCTCAATGATGTACCTCTTAACTAATGAACATATCATGTCAATAGTTCTTGAACATCTACTGTTACTAGTCACTCCATTTTAGCTTACCTCAACTTTTTATTTCAATAACAGATTCTTATGTTAACACAAAGTTCCATACCCAATCACCTATGTACGCTATCTTTCCATCCAACGCATATTGCCCCAAAGTTCCACATGATAATGAGATATTCCTTTTTTACACCAAAACAAATACCTGCAACCCTTCATATCATGCCTCCAAACCATACTTAACTAGGAGTTTTGAACATACTAAATTTCTTTCTCTTTCCAAAAGAGTAAACTTTCTTGGATACTTTTCTCTCCTTCATACTTATCTTTGATAAAATCACTAAATTTAAGACACCTTTTTTTTCCCACTTTCCAAGTGGAATATAATCCTTTACTAAAGTACATTTTACTTAACTCATCTATAAGTCTTATCTCTCTCACTAAGAATTTTCATCTTGTAGAATTCTCCTTTGCCAGTTTTCATGCTTTTAAACTCCAAAAGACTTTTATTTGTTCAAATTTTCCCAACTCGAATCTCCTCATCACAATAAGGTTATGAATTTAATCTGGGTACTCTAAAATAATTATTCAGCCCAAACAAATAATTCTTTGATTTATCCCCTTTTAAGTCCAAGCTCATGTCCAACTATTTTGGCTTCCTTTAATGACATCAGCTTAGGTAGATATTCCAAAAG
Organism: Benincasa hispida; assembly: GCF_009727055.1. NCBI lineage: Eukaryota > Viridiplantae > Streptophyta > Magnoliopsida > Cucurbitales > Cucurbitaceae > Benincasa > Benincasa hispida. The sequence goes on along the minus strand of NC_052349.1, from coordinate 41,771,877 downwards.
AATTCTTCATATCATTACGCATACTCTACCTCGTCCATCAATTTTCTAGTATTACCAAAGTGATTATGACTTATTAATCCTTTCCAAAATTTCTCTCGAAATGTTTGGTTTTAATATCTTAGAACCTTTAATAAATCTATAGTCTCTTCTTCTTCTTATCCATAAAACAACTTTTAACCTTATACTTGAGTACATAGCTTGTGAAGGAATTTATCTATACTACCACCAATTGTACTACCCAACACAAAACATAACATTAGTCTTTAATGAATTCTTGTATAGGCAATTTTATTACTTGGCTTAAACATATACATACTTTTATTCTTAAATTCTCATAACTCTACATAGTCTCATCAACCTTTAAGATCTCTAAACTGAGGTATATATGTGTTCGTCTCTAACAAAATTTTCATGAGATAAACTAGTGTCAAGTGACCTCATAATTTTATTTCTTTTTTCCTTTTGTAGCATTGTACCTGAATAATCAGCTTATAATAACTTCTATCGAGTCACTGATCTAGCATTAGAACATAACTGGTGCATTTAAGCTAAACAAATATTTTAATGCACAACTATCATAAAACTTGTAATTGATAAGACATACCTGGCGATGACAAGGAATTCCTTCATGGGCCATAGGGACAATCTGGACTTACATAGTAAGTCAACCTACAGAACTCAAAACATGGGCTCTGATACCAACTGTAACAGCTTGGCTCCCTAGGACTTATACTAGGCCATTACTACATGCATGCATAAATCTCAAAACGACTTTCTAACGAATTTTAATTAAATCAAACAAATTCTATTAAATAAATAACTTTCATAAAATCTAAATATCTAAAAATCTTTCATCGAGGTCCCCCTGAAATATAAGTTCAAAATAAATTTCTTGAAGTTTTATAAATAAAAATTTCAACAATGGAACTCTAAATTCAAACATCAAAATTAAATTTAAAACACTAAAACACGAAAACATGAGCGAAAGCATCTCTCAGGTCCTAATGGCATGATCATGGATTCCTTCTGTCATTCGCCCGGTACGTCCTTGCACTTATCTGAAAAACATAAATAAGAAAGGATGAGGATAAAATACTCAGTATGTAACCCCACTTCTTGGGTCAGGTTAAGCATCTATGTCCTCTAGATGTCACTCTCTAGTGGGACATGCATAAACCTCTACTTTCCATGGGATAGCCATCTAGTGGATAATTGAACCCACCCTACCGTAGGTGAGATATACCTACAAATCTCTAGTGAAATCCCGTAGGAGATCACTAACCTCTAGTGAATCCCGAATGAAACATAAACCTTTGTTGAATCCCAAAGGAAACACAAACCTCTGGTGAATCCTGAAGGAAACACAAACCTCTAGTGAATCTCGAAGGAAACACAAACCTCTAGTGCATTTCTAACTACAAGTAGGGGGTAACTATCACTATCATAAATAACATGCATTATAAACTAAAGTCCTACAATTATGCAAATGCATATCATCATGTTCAATATTCTTCTAGCAAAGCATATAAAAAATTTAATCCATGCTTGCACCCATAACATGCTTCAAAGCATAATTAAGATAAGCTTATTTTTTTCTCATGCATCTCAATGCAAACAGTCTTAGAATCCTCAAAATTATTCTTAAATTTATCGCTTGACACAAAGGCAATTCTAGTAGTAAGATTACTTACCTCGAATTGAAATTCCAAAATTAATCCAAGAAATCAGCCTCCAACAAAAACTTGAATTAATGTTTCAAACGCTTTGTTTACTCCAAATTTATTTCAAAACTTCGCTCAAAGATTCAAATCTATACATAAACCATAATTTAGGATTTAAAATCCAATTTTCAACATTTATAACTAATCCAAAAAGTTTCATAGTCTTAATACTCACCAATTATGCACTCCAAAACTTTGGAACTTGTTGAATATACACTAACGACTTTCAAAAACTTGATTCGATGCTCCAAATCTTATAGGTAAATCAAGTTGGCCCAAAATTCAATGTGTACTAAATAACCAATCAAGAAATCCAAAGAAAAATCATCAACAACTTACCAAATAAAAATCTCGCGAGTAGCGGTGACTGATAGACACACAATGACGAACGGTTAAACAAAATATGAAAGTAATAGGGATTTTTCTCTTTAATTAATCTCCCTTTGGAATAAAATGGATGGTTTGGAATGAAGTGAATGGTTTGGAATGAAGTGGATGGTTGTACTTATAGAAGAAAAATACTCTTAATCCTAAATTATTTGAGATTCCATAACTTGAAGTAGTAGATAGATTAGATTTTCTTTTTTGAATAAGACATTTCTCTAATTAGGAAATCCATATTTTAATTAATTAGAAAATCCATCATCTAATTAATTTAAATTAAATCCAAATTTCTCTTATGAACTCAATTAAAATTAATTATTTTCTCTAATTTGGATCAAGCTCCAAAATTAAAGAGGATAAAATTTAGAACCACAACGTCCCATTTCCTTCTTAAATCTCAAATTCCTTTTAATTTCCAAAATCCTAATTTTTTTTCCTTTTCTTTATTTTCAAATCTTTATCCAAAATAATCCAAAAATTCCAAATCTCTTATCAAATTAATCTCAACCCAATTAATTTCTCCAATTAACTTAATTTTGACTCCAAAACTAACTTTAAAGCGAATATACAATCCAATAGTTGAGATAAATTATACCCTTTCAAATATTTAATCAATTTTAAAACACACTTTCTCCAAAATAAATTAATCCAACTTTCCCTTAACTTGAATTAAATTCCAATTCTTTACAAATATCTTTTAAATTAATTATCTTGTCTTTCATATTAAATTTTTAGCCCCAATTTATCAAATTAACACCTAAATATTTCAAGATAATTTAATGTAAATTGCTTGAAAAATTCGAAATGTTACAATAATGATATGGAACTAGAAAGATCGTATGTATATAAGTGACATATTGACTTCAAGCGATAAATTAAAGTCATGCATATAGATTAAGTCATTTAGATATAAATATAATATTTAGTTAAATTAACTTTAAAAAGTTGAAAACTAAAAAGTCCATCAAGACACTGATTCTCCAGTGATTTTTAAAAAATTCAACAATAATTGTTAGGGTATTTACAAAGAATTTGTCAATTCGGATATTTGCCTACTTTTTTGATTTGTTGTGATGTAGGAACAAGTTTGTCAATAAAAGACAATGTTTCCATTAGCAATGGGGGCCATTCTCAACCTTTTCATTCATCCTTTTTAATGGTCAAATAAACTTGAGAACTATTTTGAAAATTTTTTTAACAATATGTTCGTTGAATATCCTACATTAGAAAAATCAAAAGACCTCATAATCTTAATAAAATACATAGACTACTTCTGTCGTTGTCATTATTATTTTCACTTGGTTCGAGATGAAATCTCATGTTATGTAATAGATTTCAATCCCAACTTGGGGTCAAATTGATACCGACTCAAATTTAAGGGACTAAAAGGTACTTTTGTCCTTTTTTAAATGTAATTTAGTGTACCTTAGTTGTTAGTTAACAATGAATTTTTTTTAGATTAATGCTTAGACTTCAATAAAGTAATGAGAACTTGAATTACTAAACCTTGTTAGAAAGTAATTTCTAGGAAAGAGATTGTTATTCAACTTTCTAAAAAAAAAAAAAAGTAGTTAGAGAAATCTCTAACTACCTTATGGATCAGTTTTAGTTTTAGTTTTATTTAATAGGGTTAGCCCCAAAATAGTGGCCTAGACATGATTGCAATTAAATACACTAATCAAATGCTTTTATCAAAATCATTAATATCTGTGGAAATAGTAACTTTAACCAGATTTATTAACCAATGAGGTTAAAAGTAAATTTCATATAATCATTTTATTTGGTTTTATACTTATTTTTGTAAAATCAAAAGTGGTTTCAATGACTTTAAGGTAGGTTTGGAATTGATTTTTAAAGTAACTATTTTGAGTTAAATTATCTACTTATAATAAGTTTTGTAAAAGTGTTATAAATTATGTTAATACTTGATTCCATTTTTATACAGTTGATTTCAATTTAAATAAAAGTATTTAAAAATATTTTCCAAAGGTAATTTTAAAATGATCAAAATAGTTAAAAATTAATTACATTTGAGGTGGTAAAGAGAGAAATTTGATAGAGACTAAAATTCCAAGATAAAAAGATAGAGCAACAAAGATTCAAAGGGGAGAGATTTCTTTTTAGAGTTTGAGGAAAATTCATGGAGACGAGGGAAAAAAATCCTTAAGAAGATGTTTGAAGCATAGAGTTGACTTGAATTGATTATAATTATTGGGAAGTTAGATTATTTGTGTTTGGAGTACAGAGTTGGGTTGAGTTGAATTAGAATGTTCGTGTTTGAGATGCTGAGTTGAGATGAGTTAAAAAGTCATATTTGGGGTGCAAAGTTGAGTTGAACTTTGATATATGGTGCAATTTTTTTTAAATGAAATTTTTCCTTATTTTTTTAAATTTCTAACTACACATATTTTCTTAAAAATTTTAACACTAAAAAATGCTTTATTTTTTTTTCATTCTTAAAACATAATAAATTCTTACAAATAAATATATATTGACCAGTAAACACAAATTTTGAATTCAATTTTTGAACATTACATGTGTTTTTTTTTTCTATTCTCAAATACCAAATAAATGGATTTTTTTCTCAACTACTTAACCCCCAATCATGAACACTAAAAAAGCTTAATAATTGAACAATTTTTTATTTATTCTTCTTGAAAAATGTAGCTTATTTTTATCACACAACTTGAACATTCAAGTGCATAACAATTTCATCTGCACTACATCTCCAAAGATATGTCATTCTAAGAAAATGAACAGTTTCAAAATATTTAGCAAAAATTTTGGAGAAATAGAAAAAAAAATAGAGAGAGAGAAAAAGGTTAAATAGAGAAAGTTAAAAAAAAAAAAAAAAAAAAAACAAAGAGATTAAGAAACCATTGGAGAGAGAAAAGTGAGAAAATTTATATTTTTTTTAGAAAATAGAACAAATTAAAGATAAACATTATAAAAGAAAATGAGAGAAAGTTAAAATTAGGGGAATTGTACATTATAAAAGAAGATGAGAGAGAGTTAAAATTAGGGGACTACCGCAAATTTAGGTTTGGTTTTGAAAAATGACAAAGCCGACAAATAATAAAATTTATGGCAACTCACATAACATACACATGAACATGAATTTTCAAATCTATATTTTACCCTTGTCTAGTTCGTAGCTTTTGTTATTGATGAAACTACAAATTACATTTGGAATCATAAACAATGATGGGTTTTGTATACAGGACAATTGCTCATGACTTAGTTATCCACTCTCCCTCTAATTGATTCATTTGAAAAACTAAACATAACCGTCTTCCTCAAAATAACTGTCCTTCCTGATTTTCCTCACATATTTAATATTTCAATGCAGATTTTATTATTAGTTTAGATTATGTTTAACAATTTTTTGAATTAATCTCACTTAAATTAAATATCTAGATTTTTCTCCCAAATTTATATTTTAAATATGCATATATTATCAAATTTCATTTATCTAATCAAATTTTGAATTTATTCAAATGTTTGAATTGTTTTTATTATTATATACACATTCTTATAAAAATTAAACCGATATTTTTCCATACTTTTTAAGGTTTAAATTGTTTTGTATATGTTATTAGATTCAATTGTACATATTTTATATTTAGTCACTATTTTAGTTGATATTTTGACAATACCTGACTTGCCCTTAGTTGGTTCGTATGTCCAGAATATTAAATACAATATAATTGTAGAGCTTTATTAATAACCTAGATATAAATACAGTGTAAGTGGAGAGGTTGATTATAATCGGGATATGGATATAATAATTAGAGAGTTTGATTAATAACCAAATTAATCATATTATAATCTAACGGATTCAATTTCAAAACTGAAAATGAGCGTCATTCCATAATTTTCGCCTTCTTTTGGAATTTGAATTTATTTTCAAATTAGATTTTGATAACTAAATTGATTTGAAATAAATCAATTTCTTCCTAATCAAAACTGCAATCATAATGGTTGATAAAGTTATAAATATGGTGTAATTGTAAATAAACGAACTCCCTCCCTGATTTTTCTCCCCCGAATTATATTTGAATTGAATTTATCTTTTATTATCAAATTTGATTTTATTCAACTAACTTTCCATTTGTTTAAATGTCTGTTACAAATTCAAATGTATCAAAAAAAAAAATTCCAATTTATATTTGAATTTAACTTTTATTATCAAATTTGATTTTATTCAACTAACTTTTAATTTGTTTAAATGTTTATTACAAATTCAAATGTATCGAAATATTTTTTCATTATTTTATACATATTGTTATCAAATTAATTTTGTCTTTTTTTATATATTTTTTTTTATATTTTAAAATTTTCATATAGAAACACTGGCTTGTTGTACTTAAAAAGAAATATAAAAATGGTAATTAAACTTTAAATGTTGAAATTATTATTATTATTATTATTATTTCTTCTTCTTCTAATGTCAGACACTATCATATTTCCAATAGTCACATCATTCTGAAGTTACGATTCTTTGCCAATAACAACTTCACTGGTACAATCAACTTTTCTCTTTCTCACTTTGTAAGAAATCCATTGTTGTAGACATCTATAAGTTTCTAATGACCTCCATCGCTTGGTCTTCATCTTCCCTTGCATATACGAGTTCTATAGGCAGTTGGAAGAGGACTATATTAGATGATTTTTAGTTTTTGCTTCTAGAATATTTAGATACTGTGTATTTGTATTTTGTGGTATCCGTGTTGTTTTTCAAACAGTGTATGTACTTAATTTTTTTGGGTAATTTTATCATTTCTAATTAGTATTTTCTATTATATAAATCTATTTTGCTATTTTTATAATTTTGAAATGTTTTTACCATTTTTCCAAACGAAACTTTAAAATTTTCTATTTCTCTCGTCAACCCTTAAAATTAAGGAGAAATAAACACAAAAATGGACCAAACTTTTCAAAAGAAGAATATAATTTTCCTAAAGATCTAGACAAAATAAAGTGAAACGGGAAAAGAATTTTTTAATATGAAACAATAGTCTAATTAAAAATAAAATAAAATCACTCACGATCACATAACAAAAATCCACTAAGTGTTTTTCTCCACGTTGTTAAACATAGTAATTTTCTAAAAAAAAATAATTTTAGACACGTCAAAAATAATTTTAATCATTCCAAAATCACTACCAAACACGTCCTAATTAGATATTTCACTTAAAACCCATTCAACACGCTTAACAACAAAATACAACAGAAAAATGAAGAATGTTATTTAAAGTTTGTCGCAGAACAAAAAATATGTATTTTTTATTTGAAAAGAGAAGGCACCTTTCACCAATTGAATGAGTTGATTAAAGAAGAAGCAATTCATAATGACATGAAGTGGACAGACATAATACCTCAGAAGCTTCCCATTTCAAAATAGTAATGTCATTTTCCAGACTAAAGCTGCCTGCAAATACCTCCACAGTCAATTCTCTTGACCCATTCAAAGCCTAAAAAATTTCACTAATCAACACCTATTTCAAAGTCAAAAATGGGAAACAATTCTCTGACCTGCTTTTTAGAAAAAAGAAAAAAAAATCATGCATATGAATATTGGTAAAAGAAAAAGAAAGTTAGTCATCTTCCCTATAAAACATATGAAATGTCAGCAACCAACAACCAAAAAGTACCTCATTCAAGAGCTTCTCACAGACAAACAAGCAGCAAAAAGAATTAAGGTTTTTCCATCATGGGAAGGAAACTGGATGCTCTACTGGGAAGGAACAGATATTTGAAGCCTTCCAAGTTTAAGACCCTTGCTAATATGGCCATTTCTAGGACTTCCATCCTAAAAAACCAGCACCGTGCCCGCAGCTCCCTTGCTCGTGCCGACGTTCTTCAGCTCTTGAACCTCAGTTACCAACACCGTGCTCAGCTTAGAGTAATTTGCTTCTCTCTCTCTCTCTAAACTCTATAGTTCAGCCCCTTCTTTTTTTTTCCTTTTTTTTTCTCCTGGATGCTGAGCTTGGATGTGAATGTGAATGAACAGGTTGAGATTGTGATCAAGGAGAATAACATGTTGGATGCACTTGAAATGATAGAGGATTACTGTTGCCTCCTAATTGAAAAGGTGGCTCTTCTTCAGATGAACAAGTAGGTCACCTTTCTTCAGTAGAATTTCATTCTGTCATTTTTGTCAACTTCTTTGAGTGCAAGCCTTTCGAAAGTTTTGAAACCTTTTCTGATTCTCTTTCGGCTTAAATGCAGGGAATGCCCCGGTGAAGTTAAGGAGGCGATATCGAGTCTGATTTTTGCAGCTTCAAGGTGTGGAGAGTTTCCAGAACTTCAGGAGATCCGTCGGATTTTAGAGTTGAAGTTTGGTACAGAGTTTGCCAGCAGTGCCGTTAATTTACGCAACAACTGCGGAGTTAGTCCCAAGGTAAGTTTGATATCAACTGCAAGAAAAGAATTAGTTGCCTGCATATATCATCTTCCACTTAATAACCACAGCTTCCATGTTACAGATGATCCAAAAGTTTTCAACAAAACAGCCCAGCGCTGAAACTAAACTGAAAGTGCTAAAGGAAATTGCTTCGGAGAATGGCATTACTCAGCATTTAGAGGAAGAACCAGCAATAATCATCAAGGTGAGGAAATTTCAAGCAGCAATGTATAGCAAATGAGTGCTTCTACTTCCTAAGTTAACTCTTTAGTAAAAATCAATCTGTTAACAGCAGGAAAAGCTAAATCAAAAGTTGGAAGCCAAGGAAGCAGCAGATTTGGATAATCCTGAAGTCATAAACACCACAGATAATCTACATGAAGTTATTACAAGTGACGAGTCAGCATTGGAATCAGTGAAAGCAAAAAAGTTTAAAGATGTAGCTAGCGCCACTCAAGAAGCCTTCCAATCAGCAGCTTATGCAGCATTAGCAGCTAAAGCTGCAATCACGCTTTCAAAGTCTGAAGCGCAGGATATTGATTCAGATCATGAAGATGGCTCTCATCTTCAAACGGATGAAAAAAGCTCAGATTTGGATAGTTCTCATGAACCTAAGCTTAATACAAAAGAAGCTAGCATACCTTCCAGTAAGATTGACTATTCAGATGACAGATTTAGTTTCGAAAAAATTTGTCCTGCTGAGCTTGAAAGTTGCAGTTCAGAATATGAAGATGCAGACATGGCAGAAAGCAATCAAATAGAATTACCAAAAGAAACTGCCAAAGAAATCATGTCATCTGTTCTAATCTTGGATTCAGATATTAGCAATATGAAGGAGCAATCATCAAAACTAAATTCAATCTTCTACAATGAGCCAGAAGGCGACAAGATAATCGGTAAAGAAAATGAAGTTGCCAGTAAAAATGAAATTTCAGAAGATATCAGAGTTCACGAATCGAAGTAAATTTCTTAGCAGGTTTCAACTGGATTTTGCTGAAATCTCAGGCTGGCACATCCTAGATTGAAAGCAAACATGAAGTGGAACTTTTGAAACCCAATATACAATCAGTAGTTTCAAATTTCTATATAAAATGGTACAAACAATTTTGCTAGGGCAGACATGTAAACATTACTATTTTTTCAGAGAATTCAATTTAAGTACAATACATTTATATGGTTGAAAAGAATGTAACTAATGCTAGGATGGATAACAAGGAAATCTTTAATATTGCAAAGTTCTCATCGATTTAGGATTCTAACAAAATCTTGGATACGAATGAGACTTGGACAAAAGTTCAAAAAAAAAATTACTTGAAGGAAGCAAGCTTACAAAATCGGTGTATTTAGAGGTAGAGGCATCTTATGTAACTTGGGGTTAGGAAGCCAAACATATATTTGATGTGTGAGTTATTTATACCAGGTTATGGGATTGACAATTATAGATCCGCTAATCCTGCAAATTTGTTAGTGTTACACAAATCTAGGCTTTAGAAAATAACCTTTTGTATTCTGTAAACTTATACAAACTATTAAACATAGGTTATCCAAACCCATGTTTCTATAATCTATTCCTTTGTACAATCCAAATATTGATTACACAAAATCCAGGTTTCCCAACTTCAGGCTTCAGAAAGCCAGACATGTTTAAACTATGAGCTAAACATATCATTTCAGCTCCAAACTATTACAGCAAAAAAGCTTAAATGTTTAATGTAATTATCCTTAAACTTTTCAGACACTTCCCCAGATAGATGCATTAAATAACAGGCTTGCACATTCACTATAAACAAAAATTTCAACGGCAAATGTGTACTGTAGATGGGTTACACAACCAACATAATATACAACAAAAGATAAAGTTATTTATAAATCATAAAATTACTTCAAAATATACGAAAAATGACATCTGAATAGCCGTAGGATTCAAGAATAGCCACAATCTAAGACCACTATCAAAAAAATTTGAAACTTTTTACATTGAAGCTTAAGCCAGGTTGCCTCCACCCTGCTGCCACAAATTGATGATGTCAGTTGCCTGATTAAGGAGGATAATCATCTGCTTTTGAGAAATCCACGGCTTGCTCTCAAGTAAGACTTTGAGCTCTTCCCATGCATCTTTTCGAGGCCAGAAGTAGTATGGGCTAAGAGGAATAGTTCCATGACCAGGAATCATTTGATCAAGTGCAATACCAATGTTCTTCTCCATCCATATGAACTTTAGCACAAGCCTTGGCTTTTCCATCGGTTTCACAACCACTCCCAGTTTCTATAACACCAAAAAGCAAGGGGGGAAAAAATAAATATAAAATAATAATAATAATAATAAACGTGAATGTTTAATTTGTCAGAGGAAGCCTTCCTGATAAACCTATTTTGCTCAACATTTCATTTGTAAACACAAAAGGAACTATAAAATCAAAATACAAGTACTAGTTTTACCGTGTTTCATAAAAATAATGAGAACAAAGAGATTTTCACTGGTGTACTGTCAGTTTCAGTATTTGACATTGATATCAAAGAGGGAGGTTATCTCTAAGACTCTTAAAATATCGGTAAAGTACAGCTAAGTGGGGAAAACATGGTTACCACGTAAGTTTGTTTATAGTAAATATTTTTTAAAAAAATACATATTCTTAGAGTTGTTCTAGATATTGTATAGTATAACACAAAAGATACCTTTAGGACATGTTTAATACACAAGTTAGATTTGTGTAGCTCAATGTTAAGATAGTAAAGAGGTACGTCTAAACTTTAGTATGTGAACTTATTTATCCCAGTTACAATTCTCATCCCACAGGTCAAGAGTTAGCAAATCCCACAATCTAGAACAACTCAGGTTCCATAAATATGAACAAATGAAACCACCTTTTATAGTTGAACCTGAACAAAACACATTTTACACATACGAAGATTTCTACAACTCATTCCCTTACAAATTCTAAGCGTAGATTGCACCAATCCAAACTAAACCTAGGTTTATCAAAACAACAAGCAAAAAGCCTCTCCTTAAGGAATGGATAAAGGAAGGGGAAAAGAAAAAGAAAAGAAAAGAAAACCACACACATGCATTAGCCTTAAGGTTATAATTTTATCGAACTGAATTCTAAACTTAAATAATTGATGAAAGTAAAATCTCACAAAATAAATCTAGAAACGTGTTCAAAAAGCAGCAAAGTATCACCTAAAATTCAGAAAACAAAATCAAATTCCAACTACTATAATAAAAACTCAGTGAAGAGACATCCAAATCAAGCCACAAAGTCTAACAACCAATGGAATACATAAATCCAACAATAAAACATCAAAACCCAACCAAAACAAATGCTCAAGGCAAGGCAAGGCAAGGCAAGGCAACAATAAAATGAGCATTCAAAAAACTAACCACATCCCAATTCGCATCACAAGAACACAGATATAACCAGAAACCTAGAGGAAATAGCAACTCGGCCAACAAGGGGTATTAATTCTCATTATTTATTCAAATTTCAATTTGAATTTAATGAAATTAACATTTTAAGGTTAAAGTTGCCTCAATCATCTAACTACTGATTGAGAATTGATATTCTTCAATACCTTCATTTCAAAATTCATAATCTTTCAGGGATTCATGAAAATCAACATCAACATTCTTATTAGAACATATCTTCCAAGTTAGTCGCAAAATATTAGTAATTCGTTTATACCAGAATTTCTATCATTGTTTATAGAGAAAATAACACTACTCGATCAAACAAATAATGAATAATACATAGCCACAGTAAGCAATTGGATTACGAAGAATTCAAGTACTTCCTTAATAAAGAACAAAAAAGAAGAATCAAGAATTTTTTTTTAACAGTTTCTACAAATATGACGAACTTTCAAGTATCCAAATTCACCAATTAATCCGCCCCTCTCAATTCACTAATCAACAGCAATACCGTTTGTTTACCAAATTTTCCATTTCTCTCCCCAAATTTGAGACGAAAAAACAAACATTCATTTAAACTTGCTAAGAACCAACCAAAATAAACGGGCAATCACATGAGAAAGAAAGGGAGGGGGAGAGAGAGAGACCTCCTTAACAGGAGAGGACTCGGAGTCGGAATCATCAGCAACAAGCGATTCTGGAGCAGCTTCAGCAGCTTCAGCGGCCGTAGCAGAAGCAGAGATATCGAGAGTTCTGAAGTTCTGGTGCCTCAATTTCGACGCAGAAACAGAATGCAAGTTGGTAATGCAGGAAGAAGAGGTGGATCTTTGCTTCACAGCAAAAGGAACTTGGAATGGTTTTGAAGTAGCGGTTTGGGCAGTGAAATTGGAGGTATTGAAACAAAAATTAACGTTGGGCTGAAGTTGAACTGCCATGGATAACATCATAGTGACTGTGCTTTAGAGATAGAGAGAAAATTCAAGAAAGAAGAAGAAGAAGAAGAAGAAGAAGAAGGTGCAATTTGCATTTCTTCTGAATCGAATGAGGATAAGATGGGTCGGGTCAGGCATACGAGTCCAAAACCCAGCCCAAGCCCAAGCCCAAGCCCATACGAAAGTATTGGTTGAGCCCAAATTCAAAATTCAACCGCTTAATTTCGCTCACTAACCGTATGCCAACGGGTTGTTTTGGTACTGAATTGAATTCTATTCATCAGAATTATATTGTACCAATTAAAAATGGTTTTGCATTTTTCCAGGACCGAATACACGCTCTAAAATCTTGCAATCAGAAGTCTAGCTAATGGGAAAATATAGTGATATTCAGTCGAATATACTCGGTTTTTTAACGTGGAAGGGTATATTTTGGAGCTGTTTTCAGACTGTCAAAATCACTTTTTCTCTTATTAAAATCATTTTTTCTTAAAATTATGGTGTTGGACATGAGCTAAAATTAATTTTAGAGAAATCTAAAATCATTTCAAATTGATTTTGGAGGAATTAGTTAATAGGTGATTTTCATTAAATGATTGATCGATAATCAATCTCAAAATGGCTATCTAATTTAGTTTTTGTTGGTTAGCTATTTGTGAAATCATTTTTTTCAATTTCAAATAAGGGAACAAAAGATGTCAGTTGTCTGCCATTAAACTGTTAGACAGTGTTAGATATTGTTTGTCACTAAATTATTGATAAAACAAACAATTATATATATTTTGAATTTTCTTTCAATGTCTATTATAAACATTCACCTTAATCAAAATATTATTCATGCATATTTTAACAATAAAATAAGTAAAAATAGATATTTACCATAATTATTTAGTTAATTAACAAATTTTCAAATAGAAAATACAATTTTGAGTAATTGGGTAAGTCTAAAATTAAACATAAGAATTCAAAATCACTTTTATATATTTGAAAACCACTTAAAAAAATTTGGAACCAAAGTTTAAAAATTAATTTTACAAAATCAATTGTATCTAAATCAATTATTCTAAAACTTTTACTCCGACTATCACTCCCAACCAAATATACTCGGTTTTTTTTAATGTGGAAGCTTAACTTCCAACTCAAAACAAAACTAAACCAAACCCAGATACCAGGGTTTTGCAATATTTGACTACCAGCTATCGGAATCAAACTGATGACCATCGCATTTGAGTTAAAATGTTATTAAATTAGGGGTATCTGGTGTAGTTTTTCTTTTTTTTTAATCTAAAAAGTATGATTTTCTAGTGGTTATTTTTGTTTGATTAACTTGATTTTCTAGTAGTTATTTTTGTTTGATTAACTTTTTGTTTAACCATTTAAATGCAATTGCACACATATCTTTACAAATTTTTAGAACTCAATTGAGATTTCAACTTAAAATAGTCACGCATATTTTATGATTTTGTACATGTAACAATTGTACTTGGAAAGACAAAATACCCTTATCTTATAAGAAAAAAAACAACGAAAATGCAATATACTTACGCATTAGTGAAATTTATGAGTGTAGTTTGCACACAATTAAAAAATGTAGGCTATCAAGGGGTTTGGTGCTTTTTTTCATCTTATATCAAATTGTAAATTATGGTTTATTATGCATATAAGTTAATGTTGGAAATGCGATCAAAGTCTCATATTAACTAAATAAAGGGATGATTATAAGTTTATAAGAGAAGATAAATAAAATCTATTTAGATTGCTTAAAAAAAATGTTTTTCGAAAATTCATTTGTATTTAAACACTTTTATAAAAACTATATAAAATAAAAATACAAATGTTTTTTGTTACATTTTTTCATAAATGTTTTTATATACAAGTTTGATTGGTTTGGCTATATGCTCAAAATGTTTCTATAATGTTAAATTAAGTTTAATTGGCTTGGCTATATGCTCGCATATTTTTATAATCTTAAATTACTATATAAGACGACTACTAAACTACTAATTAGTTCACTTAGTCACTTAATTGATCATTTTGCTATTCATCTTAGATCAATTTATATGAATAAAATAAAAATATGTTTTTGTCGTTATCGAAGACAGAATTTTAAGATAATAAGTATACAGTATGAATAGAACAAGAGAGAGGTTCTACTTGGGAGATTTGATTCATTCTAAATTATTGTGAACTAATAATTTCAATTTTGTATTTAAAAACACTTTAAGTGGCCAAGTTTTTCTCTTCTTTTTTTTAGTTTTTTTTCTTTTTTAAGTATATGATCGACTGAGTTGATTGTTAGATTTAGTTGTTGGAGATGATTGACGGTGATCGTCGAAGTTGGCTGATGAAGGTGGTAGTCACATGGCGTTGAACGACGAAGGTGGTTGTTAGAGTTGATTGTCAGAAGTGGTATTCAATGGAGGTGGTTGTCAATCAAACTTTGGCTGCCGGAGGTGGTCATCTGAGCATGTCACTACAGTTGGTCGTCAATGGTGGCCAGCGAGTGGAGTTATTGGAAATATTGGAGGGTGAGAGAAAGAAAGGGAGAAAGATGAAATTTCTCGATAAATGTGCAAACTTCAATAGTAAACACTCTTGAAATTGGTAGAAATGAGTTATTTAACACTGAATTGTGAAGTTAATGGCCAAAGACCTCCTTAATTTTCATTTTGAATAATAGATATACATATACATATGTACTTATATAATCTATTCTCTATATGAAAATACAAAGGTTGCAAGAAACTCTTTTTGCCGATACTATTCTTATCTTTTCATATAATACATAACCACCCCTTGAACATTTCTTCTAATCACTATATATTATATGTGAAAAGGAAAAAGGGACAATATGGGAGAAACTTTGGGAGTGTTTGGGGTTGAGTTGGTTATTATACTTTATGGAATACAATAATCTGTAGGTTATAATCGTGATGTAGCCTACTTTAGTCAAGGTAGAAGATAGTAAACACTAAAACAATGAGAAAAAGATAGCATGAGTAGAAAATAGTAAACACTGTAACAATAATTAATCCAAAATATTGTGGATCTAACACAGAGCAAAATATTGTAACGAAGGGATCGAGTGTTTCAATGCAATTAAACCACACACTTTAGTTTTTGATGGAACTAAAAACATTAATTAATACAAGAAAAATGGTTAAGCATATAGAATGTTACCTTTGTAGAACACTTTGCAGTAAGATTCCTCTTCCTTAAATTGATGGTGATTCTCTTCCACAAAGTCTTCCTCACCTTTTGTTGAAAGAAAAGAAGATGAGAGAGGGCAAAATCTCATAAAACACACATTTGTATTTTGAGAGGGCGACTAAGTAAAATGATATGTAAAGTTGCGTTCAAGGTTTTTCCTTTATAAGGTCCTATTTATAGGATCTTATTAAGTTAAAACCTAATTACAATTAATTAACATATTAATATCTTATATTAAAATGATTAATTATTTGAATCATGTTCAAATGTATTAATCCTCTCGTATTATATAGTTTTAATTTGAATCTTATTCAAATTAAATGGTTAATGTATTTAAAATCATATCTAAATACATTAATCCTCTAATAGTGTATAATTTTATTTAAATATCATTCAAATTAACTATATAATAATTATGTATCTATGTATGTTAATAATTATATTAGTTATATCTAATGCAATAAATATATGCTTCCTCAATTTACCTAAATTTGAAACATTGCAAATTATTCTTTCAATACATTTGTTCTATGTTGGTCCAGTATGAGTTATGGACCTACAGATTATAAGTTTTAAGAATACAAGATTAATTAACTGAATTTTTTAATTAATTAATCTTCATTAGTTAACTATAGGGAAAACCACTATAGACTCATAGGCGCACTCTTATGCATTGTATGCATGTTACGTTTGTGGGTATAACCATTACATGCAAGTTGATTCTTCACGAGTTGTTCGTAATTACAACTAAGTCAAAAATCTGTTTTACCCTTGTAATTACTTCTATCTCCATAAGTATCATTGATCCTCTAATGAACAATTTGTTTATAGTCTGACTATTGGGATTTATGTCCTAAATCTCGTAGTCCGTGATTTTTAAACAGATTATTAAATAAATAAAATGTTATTTATCTTCTAAATAAAGTGTTATTTATTTTCATGAATAACTCAAATTCAATAAACCAAAATCTAAGGTTATTTAATGTAACTTGAACAGTATGTGATTGACATACATATGGATTCTGTTCAAGGAATATCCTAAAAGGTATATAGTATATGGATTAGGTTTGGTGTGTTATCTTGATAACACTATAGATACAACCCATTTTGTAAGTTTTATAAATGTTCGGATTAGTGCCCCAAAATTTCGTGGATTGGTTTATAATCTTGTATAAACTAATATTTAAATTAATAAAATAAAGAGCTATTATATTTGTGCATAACTCAATCTAATAAACTAAGATTCAACATATGTAACTTGAATAGTATGTGGTAGACATCCAATTGGATCATGTTCAAGTAATAACTTAAATGGTCTATAGTATATGGATAAGATTAGGTGTCTTATCCTAATGACATACGGATATGGTCCACTTTGTAAATGTTACAAAAGTTGTAAGTGTTACAAACAATGTGATCCAAATCGTTCATATGGAGACACGTGAGTGGAGGTATCCTATACAAAGAGTTTGTATAAGATGAATCACGAAATAATTAATCTCTTTTTATAACACCGTTGACTGAAGAGATTAACATTTCATAGGATGACCATAGGTAACTCGATCTCAATCCTGAGTGAGTTATGGACTCTTGTCTATGAAAGCAACTTTGAATTTATATGGATGAGAGTGGCCCGAGTCACCGATTCACTAAGCCTACCATTTCGGGGACTTATTCGAGTAGGGAGTTAGGAACATAGCTACACAAGATGAAGTTCACTCCTTCTCGTTTTCGGGTAAGTAGATGAATTGCTCCCTTCAAGGCTGGTTCCGGATCTTGAACAATGAGGTCTCACCTTTTCATTAGCCTGAGAAGGATTTAGTTTATAGTTGGACTATATACTGATTATTCATAGAGGGATCAATGGTACTTAAAGAGTAAGAGGTAATAATAGGGGTAAAATAGTTATTTGATCCACCTGTAATTATGAGCAGTTCGTGAAGGGTTGGTTTATGGTAATGGTTATATCCATGGACACATAAATATATATATATAGTGTGAAAAGTGCAGTTGTGGGTCTTTAGTAGAGTGACTCACAGTTAATGAATATTGACTAATTTAATTAAAGAGCTTAATTAATTAATCTAGTATCATTGAAGCTTTTAATTTGTAAGTCCATTAGGTCCCCTTACTAACTCACTAAGAATCAAATAAAAATCATTTAGTTTTGGATTAATTTGAATTGTTCAAATTAAATAAGGTAATAAAAATTAATTGAATGAAATACAACTAATATAATGTATATAGATACATTATAATATAAAGTTATTTTGAATAAGATTCAAAATCAAACTTTATAATATATGAGAGATATATTGAATCTTATTCAAAAATTAAATAAAAAAGAAATATTTATTTGAATAATATTCAAATATTAATTATATGAATGAGATTCATATAAAACTATAGGTTAAAATTAATGTGAATGAGATTCATATTAAAATTATAGGTTATGAAAGAGAATTATATTTGAATATGATTCAAGTATAATTAAATAGATGATATTTAGTTTATTAATTAATTAATATTATTTATTTATTTATATACTAAATTAGATATAATATAAAATTAAATAAAAGATAAATCCCATGGGGAGTTATCCATGGTGTCAGTAGGGGGGAGTATTAACTCCTCCTCCAATTGACTTCTCTTTTAGTTATTAATTTTGAAGAGATGTGGGATACGAATGATTGATCATTCTAGGAACTTTCTCAATACTCACCAAAAATCTCTCTCATTCTAAAAAGTTTTTTTACAGAAAAATTCTTCTTTAAAATTTATCTTCTCTTCTCCAAAAGTTGGATCCTGCTATCCTGTTCTTGCTAAAGAATAGCAAGGTAACACTAGTGGTAGTGTCATGTTGATTCTTGTTCGAGGGAGAGCTTTGGAGTTTCTGAGAGTTCGTACGTGAAGGAATTACATAGAAGAGATTCTTCAAGAGTAAGATTACTTTTCCTTTAACATAATGTTTTTATAATATTTATCTTGTAATTGTTACAATTTCTCTGTTTTTATTGATTTTCTAAAATTGAACTCAATGGCACACAAGTTCACACGCTTCAGCATTGTGATTCAATCCCTTTCGATAAGTTTTACAAACAATTTGATCCAAATCATTCATGTAAAAATATGTTAGCGAGGGAATTCTATAGAATGAGTCTGTATAAGACCGGGCCACATAATATATAATCTCTCTTTGTAACACTGTTAACTGAAGAGATTAATATTACAAATGATAACCATGTAACTCGATCTCAATCCTAAGTGAGTTATGAACTTTTGCTCATAAAGATCGTTCTTTGATTTGTATGAGTGAGAGTGGTCTTAGTTGCCGACTCAATAAGTCTTCCATTTTGGAGATGATACCGAGTGAAGAGTTGGGAACATAGTTTTGCAAGATGAAATTTACTCCTTCCCAACTTTAGGGTAAGTAGATAGGTTGTTCCCTTAAGTGCTGACTCTAAAACTTGAATAATGAGGCATCACCTTCTCACTAGCCCGAGAGGGACTTTGTTTATGGTCGAAACATAAACAGATTGTTTAGTAGAGGATCTGTGATACTTAAGAAGCAAGAGGTAATTATAGGGGTAAAATGGTAATTTTACCTAGTTGTAATTACGGACAACTTGTGAAGGGTTGACTTACATAAATTGGTTAAATCAATGGACATAGAAATAGTCTACAGTTCATAGGAGCACAGCTATGGGCCTTTAATGGAGTGCCACATAGTTAATAAATGTTGATTAATTTAAATAAAGAGTTAAATTAATTAATCTTGTATCATTAGAACTCATAACTGTAAGTCCATTAGATCCTCCTGTTAGCTCACAGGGGGTTAAACGAGGAATTTTAGTTTTGAAAAAATTTGAAATGTTCAAATTATTTAAGAGAATTTATGTTGATTGTATATGATAAAATAAATATAATATATATAGATACATTATAATGCAAGGTTTATTTGAATAAGGTTCAAATTTAAATTGTACTATATGAGAATATTAATATTTGAATAAGATTCAAATATTAAATTAATATGAATTGGATTCATATTAAAACTATATGTTATGAGAGATTATGTACATTAGAATATGATTTACACATACATTAAATTGATATATGATATTAATTAAATTAGATTTAATTCATATTTAATTTAATTAGTTTTAATTAAATTTGATTTATTAAATTAAAATACTTCCGTGGTAGTTGCAGGGGAGTGGTGAGTGAGGTGAGGGGAGTCATATTAAACTTGCAGAGAATTCTGCATTTTGGATGTTGAACGTTGTTTTTATAGAATAACTTTCTCAATCTCTCTCTCACTCTCTTGCTCTCTAAAATCATAGAAAAAAGTTCTCTGCCAAAACTTTCTTCCTTTGACTTACAAAAAGGATCCCACGGTCCTCCGTGTTCCAAGAGAATAGCAGTGAAGGCTTTTTGGTGGTGTTCGAGTTTGTTCGTGTTTTTTTTTTTTTTACAAGACCAGGAGAAGATCTTTGAACTTTTGATCTACAGAGATAATTAACTTTCTTCCCTATCTTATAGAGAAGCATGCTTAACATTGTACTTGTATGTTTTTTCTGTATAATAATTCTTGTAACAAAATTGGGGTAAAAGCGATCACACACTTCCGCATGGAATTTCATTCTTGATCAACCATAAACCAAGTCTCTCTCGGGCCAACGAGAGGGTGGGGTCCCATTGTTCCAGTTCCAAAGTCAACACTTAAGGGAATTACTCATCTATTTTTCTAAAGGAGTGAATTTCATCTTGAGAAATTACTTTCTCAACTCCCTAGTTGGTCAAATCCCCAAAATGGTAGGCATATTGAGTCGCCCACTCGGGACACTCTTACCCATATAAATCAAAGACGGGCCTTTACATGCAGAAGTTCATAACTCACCCAAGATTAAGATTGAGTCACATATGAGGAAACTTCAATCTCTTTAATTAACAAAAAAAAAAAAAAAAAGTAAAAAATTCATGGTCCAGTTTTATACAAACTCTTTGTATAGGATACCTCCACTCACATGACTTCACATGAACAATTTAGATCAAACTGGTTGTACAGTTACAAAGAGGGTCGTATCCATAGTGTCACCAGGATAAGGCATACAGCTTTATCCATATTAGACTCTTTAAGTTATTACTTGAATATGATCCACTTGTATGTCAAGCACATGCTGTTCAAGACTACATATAATCACCTTAGCTTTTCCAATATTAGATTTTAGCTATGCAAAATAAAACACAAAATAAAATAACAACTTATTTTATTAAATATGAATAAATAATTTATTGTAAAACTACAAGTTTTAGGACATGAACCGAACATAACATGATTACTAACAAAAAAAATAACTTACTATCAAACAATAATAGCAAAGATAGTGAGACACAAGTGTTGATATCCCAATTCGGTGCAAAATCACCTATGTTTGGGAGGTTGTGTGTCTGATGGAAAGAAACTTCAATATATAAAGAGTTTAAAAATTATAATGAAGTATTATTTGATAAACTCCTTCTTTAGTGATTCAGGTAGAGCTTACTCTTCGGTTTCAACTTAGGCTCTCCCCCTAAGTTAGAGATCCTCTCACTTTCACAATAATGCTTCTCCAAACTTTTTATAAGATCCCTGAAAACAACGTATTTAGCTCCTCCTAAGTATGAAATCCTCTCACCTTCATAGGCAAGTTTTTCACAAGCTTTGGTTGAGGTCCCTCATTACCACATCAAAAAATCATCCTGAGTTATCACTTATTTCCTAAGTGATTTGCTACATTTATAACGATTCAACCAAGCCTCATTGACAGATCGAACAACCTACAAATAGAAAAGATAATT
This sequence comes from Benincasa hispida, assembly GCF_009727055.1. Classification (NCBI taxonomy): domain Eukaryota; kingdom Viridiplantae; phylum Streptophyta; class Magnoliopsida; order Cucurbitales; family Cucurbitaceae; genus Benincasa; species Benincasa hispida. The sequence continues at coordinate 41,749,974 of NC_052349.1, read as the reverse complement.
CCTTTAATCACAATACATGAAGGTTAACGCCTATCATCCCTTAGCTCAAACTCTCAATACATAACTTTTGTTTTTAATAAGGAGACTAACTATAAAACTAAACACTACCACAATATATATATGGCTAACTTCGAAAAGATCTTCAAAGAAGGAATAAATCATCTCTATAGGAAAAAGGAAGGCAGATTACTTAATCTGAAAAATCACGCTGACAGATAAGGAAAAAAATTCTACAAAATCTCTTATCTGTCACATAACAATGTTACAAAATATGTTGCTGACATAATTCAAGACGTGTTAAAAACATGTGGCTTAAGTTTTTCTTGTAATAAAATTACTCAATCCTACTGCATTAACAAACTCTCCCTTTGTCTTTTTTTTTTCAAAGACAAGATAAAGCATACAACAAAGCACGAAAATGGAAGTAAATTAAGCCAAATAGAACAACCACCACAACCACAAACCATTAGACAAAGAAACCAAATCAGATTAGAACAACCACACTAGTGTATGCTAAAAATCAAACTTATTCTCCCCCTTTTGTTTGACTTACAATATAGTCAAAGTTAATATAACTATAGGTACTAGAAGAGAGAAATAACAAAACCAAATTATCAGAAACAAGAAACCAACCAACAACAAATAAAACCAATTAGAACACTTGAAATCCTACCATCAGCAGAAATATCAATATAACCATCAAAGTACATATCATCTAACACATGCTCAAAGCCTTCAGCATTTAGCCCTAACCTATAGGCCACATATACACAGTTAATATATAACCTCATTAATTTTAATAAAACATTCACTTCAACCATGCAATCAGAATAGTACGAATAAAAACACTTAAAGTTCGTGATTTAGAGGCAAGGATATGCATTATGCATTTTCCAACATGAAGAGAAATATGGAAAGCTCCACCGAAGACATTAATATCATCAATATTCAAAATACCCTCATCAACAATCGACAGAATGTCGAGGACGGTGTCAAGCACATGATGTCGTTGAAATAGTTTAACACGAACATAATTAATACTCATATCGACGACAATTAGTTATCATTCTTAGGCCAAAGCTTAGAAACATCTCCAGTGAAATCAATAACAAACTCTCTTGTAGCAGTACAATGTTCCAATACAGACATGAAATCATCCATTTCCAACAACTAATTTATACCAAATGGAGAGAAGACAAAGTAATGACCCATTACATGAACTTTTCTTAACTCTAGATTACTTGGTTCATCAAGTTCTTGGGTAGATTTACAAGAAACGCACGAATCAATCCAACATAGAATGGATACGCATTTAAAACATTCATTAAAATAACAACCTTCTGAACTAGATCAATAAACTCTTCATAGTTTTGTGCTTGTTCAGATAACTCTTTCACAACAAAAATTCTTTTTCTAGCTACATATTTTCATTCGACAACATTGTCCTCAGTGTAAAAAGAGATGTCATTAAAAAAGACAACAACAATATTGAGTGGGAACTTCTTCCCATTAATACAGGTAGTGTTGAGATTTGTGTCCTAAGGTCTTGTAGTTAATTAATATAGTATTTTATTTAATTATAAATATGCAATAATTTACAATAAAAATCCAAGATTATTTCATGAGACTTGAACAGTATGTAGTTGACATACATGTAGATCATATTCAAATAATAACTTAAATGTTCTATAGTATATGGATAAGGTTTATTGTCTTATTCTGGTAACACTATGGATATGACCTACTTTGTAATCGTGACAAATGATGTGATCCAAATTGTTCATGTGAAGCCATGCAAGTAAGGATATCCTATACAAAAAGTTTGTATTAGACTAGACCTTAAAATAATTAACATTTTTTTGTAAAACTATTGACTTAAGAGAGTAATATTTCACAATATTACCATATGTAACTCGATCTCAATCCTAAGTAAATTATTGAACTTCTAACTATGAGAGCTCGTCCTTTGATTTTTATGGGTATAATGGCCCAATTCGCCAACTCAATAAGTCTACTATTTTCAAGACTTAACCGAGTGGGGAGCTGGGAATATAACTACACAAGATGGAATTCACTTCTTCCCGACTTAAGGTAAATATATGAGTAGTTCCTTTAAGGACTGATACTAAGTCTTGAACAATAGGGCCCCACCCTCTCACTGGCCCGAGAGGGACTTAGTTTATTGTTGGACCATAAACAAATTATTTATTAAAGTATTAGTGGTACTTAAGAAGAAAGAGGTTATATGGGTAAAATGGTAATTTGATCCAGCTATAATTAAGAACAACTCGTGAAGAATCGGCTTACTTATAATGATTATATCCATAGACACAACATGCTCTACAATGCATAAGAGTGCAGCTATGGGTCTTTACTAAAGTGCCCATAGTTAATGAATGTTGATTAATTTAATTAAAGAATTTAACTAATAAATCTCGGATCATTGGAGCTTATAATCTGTAGGTCCATTAGGTTCATTGCTAGCTCACAATGGATAAAACACGGACAAGGATTTTGAAAGAATTTGAAATGTTCAAATTCATTAAGGAAATGTATATTAGTTATATATGATACAATTAGTATTATATATTGAGATATATTATCATAGAAAGTTTATTTTGAGTGAGATTCAAAAATTAAACTATATAATATGAGAGATTTAAATAATATGAATGAGATTCATATTATTTGAATTAATGAGATTCATATTATAACTATATGTTAAAGTTAATGTGAATGAGGTGCATATTATAACTATAGGTTAAAATTAATATGAATGAAGATCCATATTAAAACTATAGGTTAAAAGTTAATGTGAATTAGATTCATATTAAAACTACAGGTTATGAGAGAGAAGTACATTGAATACAATTCAAATATATGGTTAATTTAATATAAAATGTTGAACTAAATTATTTATTTATTTATTATTTTATTTTATTAATTTAATTACAATTAAATAATTAACTCCCTTGAAGTTGCAGAGGGAGTGAGAAGTTATTGAGAGGAATTACAACTCCCATTTTCTCTCACTTACGTTTAATTGTAGAGAGTCTGCAAGAAAAAGAATGGATTCTTTTCTAACATGAAAAACTCTCTCTCAAAGAAACAAACTCTCTAAGAAATTTTATAGAGAATGAGGTCTCTACCAAAACCACATTCCCTGTAATTCTCAAAGGAGGTTCCCACCAACCAGTCCTTGCAAAAGAATAGCAAGGAAGATATAAAGAAGGTGTCCTACTTGCTAAGAAAACTTAGAGAAGATAGAATAACAATTATGCAAAAGTAGTATTTCTCAATCTTATTTGTATGTTTAACCTAGTAGTACAGCACGGTGATGTTCTGTGATTTAAACTGTATAATTTTTTCTTTCAATTCAAAAACAAAAGCGATAAAATGCTTTCGCTATGGGATTCAATCCCTTTAGGTAGGACTATCTTTTACTTGAACTGATTCGTCATCGTTAGACAAAGAAATAAGATTACTCTCTTTATTAATGGAAGATACAACTTTAGAGACATACTGCTTCATTTCTTGCCTAGGAGTAGCTTTTTTTAGGACCGGCTTAGCTGGAAATTTTGACTTGGAAGTTCTCTTTCTCTTCTTTAAGTTCTTTTTCTCAATAAATTTTGTCTTTATAGCAGTTAGAGAAACAACGGACTCTATCATAAGAGAATATTAGCCCTATCTTCAGATGAAGCGATATCAATATCTTCTTATGGACAAGAGACTATGCCTCTATGTCTTCCTTTATATTTTTCACATTAGTTCCAATAACATGAGAATGAGTAAATGTCACATTCATAAGAGGATCAACGATTTCTTGAGGATCAATTTCAACAACAACAAAAGCAGTGGTTTCAATTTGTTAAAAAAACAGAGACTTGCCATTTTTTATATTTTCAGATGAGACAACAAGCATATGACTTACGTTTTCAGTGCTTCCAGTTGGAACAACAGATTATACAACAGTATCAGGAGACACAATGGCTTAACCCAAAGATTCAGCAAAAGCATTATTATCAATAACAATATCACATGACATATGAGGCTCAATTGTCACACCCCCTCCTGAGCTTACTTCTCAAGCTTGAAAGAAGGTGTGAGGACGGTAGATACCACCCTTTTGTGATACCTACTGTTCGCTCTTACCTGTTTTGCTTAATAAACTCACAACCAATGAAATATATCGACAACTCTTTGGCTTAACTTATTTTATTACAACTCAAATAATTTTTATACAACACTAGCTCCAACTTTAGATAACTCTAACTCCTAGGTTACAAAACTCATAAACCTTAGTCCGAAACTGCAACTGTAGTGTGGCAGACCTTGACCTCAAACAGTACCCTAGAATTCTTCTCTTTCACTACTTAAGGGGAAGAGGGAGAAAAAATTGGAAAAACATGAGCTGGAAGTCCAGTGAGTGGTATGTTTTATGCAATAATAGGTTTTTCTTTTGAAATTCATTTTGAAAACGTTTGCACAGACAAACAGTCATAAAACAATATCAGAATGAAAATGTAACCATCCATTCTGGTAAGTGAGATAATACTGACATGATCATATGTTTCTTGAAGATGAATAATTTCAACCAAATACAAGATCAGGGAAACAGGTCTAGTACCCAATAAAAAAGTCGTCGAATGTGCACATGTCGACAATATCCCCTTAGACATTCTTAAGTACGCTGACAATCCCAACCAGATCATACTGACAATCCCAGCCATATGTTCACGAGGTATGCTAACATTTCCCAGGTACCATTCTGGTTTTCCAATCAAAGCATTATAAAACATGTTTTCAAGCGAAACCAAAGTTAAAACAATCATCCAGGAGAAATAACGGAAAACCAGTGATCAAAATCCAAGAAATCACATTTTTTTACCATGCCAAGGTTTTAAAAACCATACATACATACACACACACGCAAAATCACGCACGCATATATATAATACCATATATGTATACAGATTCAACTAAAACATTTGAAAATAAACCACTTACAGTTCACCAATAGGTGTTTCCCCCTTTTCAAACTTCCTGGTTTTCCTAGTTCTTCCTTAAATTTTGGGCCTGCATTAGCCTAAATTTTGCTTAAATCATATGTTTAGGGCTAAAATAACCTTAGAATATCTTCTTGGCCCTAAATTTAGCTTCAACTCCAACAGACATGAAACTAGGCCTTTTGACACCACCAAATAGCAGTTGGGCGCATGGTGGCCTTTTTTAACACCAATTGGGCACATGGTTCTCTTTCCAAATCAGTTGGGCACATGGTTACCTTCCTCAAGACAATTGGGCACATCGTTGATCCTCTTCAACGCATAGATGGGACCTTCAACGCATGATCACTCCAACTTTTCCCCAATTACTTCCCTTTTAAGTCTTTTTCAAGAACTTTTTGATTTGTGAGGTGATATAAGATCCTCCCAGGAGTATTTATAGGTTTTAACGAGTCATCCTAGTCACCCTCTACAACCCTCGATGCATGAAACCTTCTACTTACATGAATTTTAGGTGTCTTCCCCATGTTGAGCCACCACTTACTCTTTGCCACCACATGCTTTCATGCAAGCTTGATGTGTCATTTCCTTCTTCGTTCAATGCATGCATGCTTCCACCTCCTACTTTGGTTAGTTAAGATTTTATTTGATTGAGCCATGTTTCTCACCTCGTTTTCATATTGACCTTGCTCCCCAAGTTACTTTCAATGCATATATGCTCTTTTTAGAGCATGGCCTCCTCTTCCATGCGTTCAACTCCTCCAATTCTCCCTTCTTGGATCTAGCTCCCTTCTCATAGTATGGTTTCTCCCCTTGATTATGTCCAAAGTGCTCAAATATGCAAGTTACGCACCCACTTCTTTCCCTATGCACCTAACCTTCACTTTTCTAGTGTTTCTTCACTTGTTGTGTCATATGTCGTCCAACACTTAGCCAAATTCTCAACCTAGGTTGCCCTATGTGTCCATCTTCCAAGGACTATGTGTCCAACCCTAGATCTTCTACTTGGTTGTGCATGACTCAACGCATGTTTTTCAACACTTAACCAATTCTTCCCTTACGTGTTCACTTAACCCTAAACATCCTAAGAAAAATCTTCTATGCGTCCAAGACCCCTTAGTATGCACCTAACATGTCCAATCTTACCCTAGTGTGCATCTAATTTTTCCTTCTCCTCCCAAAATATGTTCTACTTGAAATGCCTTATCCATGGTTAAGCCTCTAATCCTCATATCCCTGGTACTTAGTCAATTCTTCACTTTCCTAGACCAACTTGGACTTCCTTGAAGTTCATAGTATAGTTCCCCATGTTCACGGCATAGTTTCTTATGTATGTAGTATGGTTTCCAAGATGTCTTCCATATGTCCAAGATAGCTTCTTCATGCATCCAAGTTGTTCAACTAGGGGTTACTTTGAGACCTTCTATGCACCCAACTAATCCTCCATGTGTCCAATTCTAGCAAAATTTTAACACTATGCATCCAACATGGTCTTTTATGCTATGAGTTGAACTTCTTTAACTATGCTACGATTTTATGCTATGAATTGAACTCCTCCAATAATGCTATGACTTTTCCTACTCAACTATGTAATGAGTTGAATTCTTTTTCAACACTTAGCTAACTCTTCACTTACTTAGGCCAACTCATGCCCTGAGAAATGGCCAACTCATGCCTTGGAATTTCTTCAAGTTCACAGTATAGTCCAACTTCACGGCATAGCCAAGTTCATAGCATAGTCCAAGTTCACATCATAGTTTGAGTTCATAGCATAGTTTGAATACTTAGCCAAATTTCCTGTTATGCTATGAGTTCATAGCATAGTTTACATACTTAGCCAAAATTCTGACTTCAAACTACTATGCCTCCAACACTTAGAAATTTTTCTAAGTACTTTTACTTCTTCCAAAGTATAGTTTAGATACTTAGCCAAACTTTTTCCTTCCAAGGCTTCAAGTCTGAGTTCTTTTCTCAACCCTGTGAGGGATCCGGTGCTACATCAACAGTTATCCTAGCAGCCACAATTTATTCAATCACGGTTTCAATAGAAGTAACAACATACTTAGTGGGCACAACAAGGTCAATATAATTTACAGAAATAATGTCAATACTACCAAATGATAGCTTATGTGGGGACAACAAACCGCTGACACAATAGTTTCGACAAGAGCAATATTTTCCAATAATAGATGAGACAACAAGTTCAACATTATCAAAAGTGATTTTAATAGGCGAAGTAGTCAAAATGTCAGACAACTCAGCATGATCAACAACATGATTAATAAGGTCAACAATCATTATAGATATAACATAATCAGCAAGATTCACTGACTTCATCACATTAATATCAACATTGTCAGTAATTTAGTTAGCATTCACAATCCTAGTTTCTTTAGAACTGACATGCCAGTCAAGCTAAGTCACATTTCTACACTTATTTACAAAAAGATTAGTTCTAGCAGTAGATGTATTGCCTTCTAGTTCTTTAGAAGAGGCAGTGGACTAACTGAAGTATCCATAGAAACATACCTAACGGACTCGGTAACATGTTCTGTGAGGTCTTCCATTGTTATAATTGTTACTATAAGAAATCTGCCATTTAGCGACGAAAAGCTAGCGACTAAAAATACATCGTCGCATCTCTAGGGACGAAATGCATTTTCCATTGTAAAGGTTATGGCGAATACATAAAATATCGCAAACTTGTGACTATAAATCCTATTCATCGCACAACTCATGCGACTAAAAAGTAACAATCGCATAGTAAGGTGTGACTATTGCCAATTACGTTGCACTATGAGATGAAACGTGGGAAAAGTTGTTGGCCCAGATTGTGACTAAACCTCAGTTAGTCGCAAATTACGACTTTTTGTACCTTTTTCGCACGCCCAATTAATTGGGCAGGACATAACGGTGCTATAAGGTATGCGGAAAAAATAAATTTAGTCGCATGATGCGACGATTTGGGCCGTAGTTACAAATCGTAAATCTTTTCCCCAATTTCCTTTTCTTCTTCGTTTGTCACATCATTCTTTAGGGTTTGGTTTTCTTCTTCTTCCAATCCAAAAGTTGATCGTCATTCATCAGGGTTTTTTTTCTTTTCTCTCTCTTTTGTTCACCACCATTACCGTCGGCACGCATCCGGTAGCCTTCCGTTCACTGCACATCACCGTCACAGGTGGGTTTTCTTCCTCATCTATCTCTATTCTGTTTCTATATCCTCATTTTCCCATCTCTCAGCCTCACTCTCACATGTCTTCATAGGCTACCGAAAGTTGCAGCTTCAAGCACCTTTGTCGCCACCGTTGCTGTCGCCGCCGAATTTGTACTTAAAACCCTCGAATTCATAGTAGAATCCATCGCCGTTAATGGGTATTTACGTTTATTATATCATTTGATTTTTTCATATGATATTTAAGTTTATTTTGTATTTAAAATGTAATTTGGAGAATGGTTGAAAGTTTTATGTGTTTGAAGAATGGTTGTGACTCCATTGTAAGTTTAATTATGTTCTTTTATGTCACTCTATTGTAAGCTTGATTTTGTTCTTGGTTAAGCCCCTTAAATGAAATCTGGAGAATGGTTGTGTAGTTTGTATGTGTTTTAAGTGAGTTTTAGAGGATAGTTTGTGTGTTCAAAGTGTGGATTAGAAGTCATTGTGTGATTGTGGATTGATGAGTTTAATGTATGAGTTGGAAGTCATTGACATTTTGGCAAGTAATATACATTTGTGTCTATTACTTGATTTATGTGACTCCATTGTAAGCTTGATTTTTGTTCTTAATTAAGCCCCTTGAAATTTTTTAGGTCCTTTGATTATGTTGAAAGTAATTGATTATTCTTATTATGATGGAACATTGAAAGTTATACACATTTTTGTTTAATTTAAATAAGTTTATGATAAGTTTCTATATATCATTTGATGCTTGTTTTTAGGATATTTGAGTTTATTATGTATTTAAAATGTAATTAGGAGAACGGTTGTTTGTTAAATAAATGTTCCTCATCCGTTAGAGGCTATAGATTTTCTGCCACTTGGAAAAACTATAAATATATAATAATGGAAAAGGGAGCGTGCTCATAATGAATTGAATTGGGTGAAAAAAAGACATTTTTTTAGCTACCATACTGGTAATTCTTAAAACTCGACATAAATTCGATGTAAAGCATATTGAGAAAAATATTTTTGATAATGTATTGGGTACTTTATTGAATATTGAAGGAAAAACGAAGGATACAGAAAAAGCACGTGTAGATTTAATGAAGCTGAATATTCGTAAAGAGGTGCATCTTCAATGTGTTGGAAACAAAATGGTGAAACTGCATTCTAGTTATACATTAACAATTAACAAGAAAAAAAAAGAAGAAGTTTTGCAGTCTCTTGAAATCAGTTAAGTTTCATGATAGTTCTGCATCCAACATCTCAATATGTGTTAGTGTCAAAGATAGAAAGATACATGGACTAAAAAGCCACGACTTACATGTGTTATTGCAAAGACTATTACCAGCTGGAGTTTTTCCTTATTTACCAGTGGATGTCAGTGGTGCAAATATTGAATTATCATACTTTTTCAAAGAACTACGTGCGAAGACATTAACTGTTGAAACTTTGAATAAGCTACCAGAGCCAATTGTGATAATTCTTTACAAGCTTGAAAGAATATTTACTCCAACATTCTTTGGTGTTATGGTTCATCTAACTATTCATTTACTTGAGGAAGCCAAACTTATTAAACTTGTCAGTTATAGTTGGATGTATCCAATTGAGCAGTATGCTTCTTCTTTTAAATTACTGATCAAACTATGTTAATTGTTATGCTCATTGTTCAAACTACTACGTAACTTACGTTTAAATGTAGGAGTTTGAGAAGACTAAAACAATATGTAAGAAATAAAGCTCGTCCTGAAGGTTCAATTGCAAAAGAATTTATAGTGAAAGAATCATTCACATTTTGTTCATTGTACTTGCATGGAATTGAAACAAAGTTCAATAGAACAATTTGAAATGATGATACGGTAGACAATAGTAAATCAACAAATATTAGACATCTACCTATATTTTCACAAAAAGCACGTCCAATTGGTAGTTCGCACATGAAATTACTATCACATGTTGAATTACAGAAGGCTCATTGGTATGTCCTAATCAATTGAACTCAAGAATAGAAATCTTCCTAATGCACCTGAGGTACATGAAACACACTTTGCATAATGGTTTAAAGACAAAGTGAGTATATAACATTTCGTTTCATTTTTTTTATATACGAACAATAAAAACTTCATATTGATAGTGAGTTTCTTCATCGTGCTTAGATGCAAGCACAATTTCGTTCGACATCTAATGAAGTTGTCCGTGAGTTGTATGCATTTTCACGTGGCCCTGATATTCGAATCAGTTTGTATTCTGGGTGTATTATCAATGGTGTGAGATTCAACTCAAAATATCGAGATGATCGTTGCACAACTCAAAATAGTGGAGTTTATAATGTTTTTGGAGGACATGATAGTGAAGGGGCAAACTATTACGGTAGTTTGATTGAAGTTATTGAACTGAAATATATTTATATGAAACAAATTACTCTATTTTAGTGTGATTGGTATGATACAAATCTCAAGCACAATCGCATCCGTGAAGATAATTATTTTACGAGCATAGATACTCAATACATTTGGTACAAAAATGAACCATTTATTCTTGCATCCCAAGCACACAAGTATTTTATGTTGATGATATTTGGTTAGGGAACGATTGCAAAATAGTCCATAGAATTCAACATAGACATTTATGGGATGTGCCTGAAATAGAAGAAGTTGACGAACTCGGTAGATGTCCATCAACGCGTGTATGAAGTTGGTGATTTTAAAAACCGAACACTTCACAAAAATGACATAGATCCAACTGTAGTTTGTGAAAGCGGTGATTTGCTTGAGATAGTTTTAGATATTGATGACCAAATGGAATTAGAAGATGATAAGAATGGAATGATGAGGATGAATACTTATAAAAAGTTTGAGGAAGACACATAGTTAGTACATTGAACTTTTTTATCTTTGTTGCTATATTACATTTTTATGTTTAAAATATAATTTTATGTTTCATAGGAAAAAATGTCATCAAGTAACGATGATAACACCGTAGATATGAGTCCTACATCATCTAGTAATCAAGTTTGTGGTGTTACATGCAGGGTTGGACTACATCGAGTCATTGAGAGAAGTGGAGGAAGAATCCGTATCTCATGGGACCCTTTCCCTGGGAAACCAGTTGGCCTAGTTGCAAGTCTATTCAATAGACTATTGGGACGTTGGTGAGGCAGATTTTCCTGTTGACTTGTAAAGGAAAAAAAACAAAATTCCAACGAAGACTTACAATACTATCATAGAACAACAGTTGATAAGTTAAGTTTGTTTTTTTCTTAAAAAAATTATATAGTTTATTACTTAACTACGATGTGATACTAATTACTAAAATTTTATTATTTTGCATAATAAATTTGACATAGACTGCTCTCAACCATATATTCGAAGCTATATTGAATATGAGATTGGTACTCCATTTAAGGACTACATATCGAGATTATATCGATATTATAAAAGATTGGGTGATCCAGACCAAGCTCATCAACATTTGTATAAAGTTGTTAGTCCTTGAGATTGGTAGTTTTTGTGTACTAGATGGGAGTCTTCTAAATATAAGGTAAATGCAACTTAATTTGTAATATAGAAGTAAATATTTTTTTTTTTTTAACTATACATTATAATATAGGAAAAGTCAAAAGGAAATTAGTAGAAGTAAACTCCCTTTCAATCATTGTGCTGGAATGAAGTCATTTCTACCTCATCGAGAAGAAAAGGTATGATAATATAGTTTATTTATACCCACATATATTAGATTGCTTATAACTATTGAGTAATATTTTTAATAGATGAGGGAGGATGGTATGTATTTAAGTCTGATCGATATCTTCTACCAGACTCATTGGTCTGTTGCAAAAGGTTGGACAGACGATTTAGCACGTGAAGCATATGTAAGTAATATTTACAATGTTTTAACAAATAATAGGTAACTATGTTTATGACATTCTTTTGTTTGTTTTGAATCGTATATAGGGGGAAATGGTGGCTTTAAAGCTAGAGCAACAAAACACAAGTACGCCAATGTGCAATGAACAAATTATGGTGACTATTTTAGGGAGCAGACCTTCATATGTTAAAGGCATGGGTTATGGACCAAAACCACCACGATTTCATAAAGAACTGTACTCACAAGAATATGTCCAATCACTGGAGGCATGCCTTGCAATGACACAAGAACTTATGGAGAAAAATATCATAAGAATGAAAGAAATAGAGCCGTTGTGGAAGAAGAGTTACAAAGTCAACATCAAGAGTACGACAAAAGACTCAAGGAAATGAATGAAATCCTAGAAAGATTCACTTGCGGAAGTTCATCTCTCAGCAAGGTAATTTTATTAGTTTCAAGTTATTTTCACATTAGTCAAATTAGTATTAACTTCTGTAAATTGTGTTTGTCGTTGGAAATGTGGGGTTGGTAGGGGGTTGAGAATGTGTATAGTTATGTTAGAATTTGATGAGTTTATGTTGATTAGGTCCTCTGATTATGTGAGATTGAGTTTTTGTGTTACTTATATTGTTACTTGATCATTTATTATTAGGTTTGTTATCTTGTTGTGGTAGTAATTGAAAGAGTTCTCACTTGTTCCATGGCAACAAGTTCTATTGAAAATAGTTGTGTTTGTCCTTGAAGGAGGGTAGTTATGTTAGGATTTGATGAGTTTATGTTGATTGGATCTTTTCATTATGTGAGATTGAGTTTTTTTGTTACTTATGCTCTTACTTGATCATTTATCGTTAGGTTTTTTATCCTGTTGTGGTAGCAATTGAAAGAGTTTTGTTGTTATGTTATGATTGCAAAATGTATTGTTGATTGAAAAACACCACTGAAAGAGTTTTTGTTTATAGTTTTTCCTATATTTGTTTTGTTCTCTTTGCACTATCGTTTGTTCTTCTATTTGTCTTCTTGGTTACCTCTTTCTATGGTCGTTCGTGATAATCATGTAACTTAATTATGTTTGAAAATAGTTTCCTATGTATTTCTTTATATGTGCAAGACTAAACTGGAATTTGGTGGTAAATATTCACAATTTTTAGAAGAATGCATTTTGTTTTGTATATTCTGAACTAAATCATGAACTTGTTGGTACGTATCATGATTCAAACTTTGTTGGAAATTATTTTTTGTAGTAGATATTAAACATTCTATAGACATGTAGTAGTATGATACAATGGAAAATGTTGCACAGTTTTAATCCCAACTGGTATGATATCAGAGACAATTTCGTGATTTAACTAATATTACATCTGATGTTTGCAACAAGGATTATGTTTGAAATGAATAATATTTTTGGAAACATTATTAAAACTTGCGACGAAAATTATAACATGCAAGATTAATGCGTCGAAAACGAATGAACAAACAAACAAGTGTTGCAATATGCAACAAATGAACAATTTCATCACACATTGTGACTACAAAATAAACGTCGCGTCCTGCAATAAAATAAAAAAATTCGCATATTGCGACTAAAAAAAAATCACATGATGCAACGAAACAGAAACGTCCATAATGTGACTACGACAGAAATTCGCATAATACAACAAATACGATAAGTCACATGATGCGACCAACAAAGAAAGTTGCATATTGCAACTATTTAACTCAGACGCACTATGCGACGATAATGTGCGACGTTTCTCTATCGTCGCTTATTGCAACGTTTTGCAAATAAACAATGCAAAAACCTTTCACCGACTAACATTTAGCGACGATTGGTTGCGAGTAATATTTTTAATCGAAAATAGGTTTTTACAACGAATTTTTTTCGTCTCTAAATGCCAATTGTTTTTTAGCGTTGGAATATGTGCCCTAAAATCTCGTAATTAATAAGTGGTATAACTTTTGGGATTTTTTAGTCTTCTTCATTCTTTTTTCGTATAAAGATTCTATATCTCCCATAACAACGATTCTCCAACAATAATTCACTAAAAAAATATTGCACAAAGAATCTAATATTATGAATATTATAATAATAAATAGATGTCCATTGCTTAGTGTCCCAAAGTCATGTGTCACCTTTCATGTTGTCCATGTGTCTTGTAATTATTCATGCTTGGTGTCCAGTAAGTCCACATCCTACTTGCCAATTTATCTATAAATAGTGGCATTTGGTGAATCTTAAAATTTCACTTCAAAATTCCACTAATTTACATATTACTCAATTTTATAATTTTAGATATTTTATGTTTTTAGTTATTTTATTTTATATTATATTTTATATATTTAACATTATTATATAAACACATTATTATATTATATGTTCTTCATATCTGTGTTCTTATTGTGCTCCTCAATTTCACAACATGTTATCAGTACGAGCTCATATCGTTTTTCCTGCTAAATGTAGGTCATAAAGGTATGTAAGTTTTTCCCTCTTCGTTAGAATTAATAAATTTAATGTTATTTTTCATATTCAATATATATTAAATTTCTAACATAAGTACAATATTTTATGATAGTGCTGCCATGACAAATCTCACAAAATTAGAATTTGCCACCCTTGATATTAACAGCAGTAATTATTTGTCATGGGTACTTGATGCTAAAATTCACCTGGATGCTATGAACTTGGGAGAAACAATTAAAGAAGGAAATACGAAATTCAGTCAAGAAAAAGCAAAAACTATGATTTTCCTTCGTCATCATATCCATGAGCGATTGAAAATGGAGTATCTTACAATAAAAGAACACTGAACCTTGTGGAAAAATTTGAAAGAGAGGTATGATCATAAAAAAAAAAACAGTTATTCTTCCTAAAGCTCGTTTTGAGTGGATGCACTTGAGGATACAAGATTTCATATCAGTAAGTGATTACAACTCCGCATTATTTAAAATCAGGAGAAAAATTATTGATGTTGATATGTTAGAGAAGATATTTTCTACATTTCATATCTCGAATATGTTCCTGCAGCAGCTATATTGAGAGAAAGGTTTTAAACAGTATTCCGAATAAATTTCATGTCTTCCCGTGGCCGAACAAAATAACGAGTTATTGATGAAAAATCATGACTCTCGACCAATCGGAACAACATCATTCCTTGAAGTGAATACTGTGAATTTTAATAATAATCGTGGTCGAGGTCATCGTCACGGTCGAGGTCGTGATCGTGGCAAAGGAATAAATCATTATTATTTTCGTGGTGGTCGTTTTAATCATTCAAATTTTAAAAGAACCACACAGAATGATGATCACAAAGGAAAAGCTCCACAAGATAGGGGTACAAAAAGTATTGAAAATAAATGCTTCCGATGCGGAATGACTGGGCATTGGTCAAGTATCTGTCGTACGTCAAAACACTTAGTTAACCTCTATCAAACCTCCCTGGAGGAAAAAGGAAAAACTGTGGAAACAAATTTTGCATACCAGGATAATAATATATTTGACTCATCCCATATGAAAAATTTGGATGTGGTGGACTTCTTTGAATCTCCTGAAGAGAAGATTGGTGCAGTTGATGGAACATCAAGTGTTTCTTTCGATTTTGAGAATATCTATACTTAATGTTATTGTTTTATTTTACCTATCTTCATGTTTTTTGTTAGTAACTTTTGTATATTTTAAGTGTTGTCTTTCTTATTATAATTATTTTTTTTAATGAAGAAATATAGATCATTTTCATATGTTGGGTTATTCAAAAATGTGCAAAGAAGATCTATGTCTGACTGACAGTGCAACTACACACACAATACTTACAAATAAAAAATATTTTTCCAAATTAACAATACTGAAAGCAAAAGTAAATACAATATCAGGTTCTGCAAACTTGATCGAAGGTTTTGGAAAAGAAAATATTATTTTTCCTAGAAGAACAAATTTTATAATTGACAATGCATTGTTCTCTAGTCAATTAAAGAAAAATCTTCTAGGTTTTAAAGATATACATTGCAATGGTTATCATACCAAGATTGATAGTAAGAATAAGGTGGAATATCTATATATCATATCCACTGTCTCAAATGAAAAACGTATATTGGAAGAGTTGTCTGCTTTATCTTCTGGATTATATTATACTCATACATGAATAATTGAAACATATGCAATAATGAACCTAAAGTTCATGAATCCAGACATATTTACAATTTGTCATGACCGATTGGGTCACCCAAGATCTATAATGATGAGGAGAATTATTGAGAATTCAAATGGACATCCATTGAAGAGCCATAAGATTCTTCAATCTAATGAATTATCATGTGATGCTTGCTCTCAAGAAAAATTGATCATTAGACCATCACCAGCTAAAATGGGGATTAAATCACCTGCATTTTTAGAACGAATTCATAGTAATATATGTGGACCTATTAACTCACTAAGTGGATCATTTATATATTTTATGGTATTAATAGATGCATCTAGTAGATAGTCACACGTGTGCTTATTATCAAGTTGAAATCTTACATTTGCAAGATTACTTGCTCAAATAATTAAGTTAAGAGCACAATTTCTGATTATACAATTAAGACCATTCATCTTGATAATGCTAGTGAATTTACATCACAAACTTTTGATAATTATTGTATGTCAATTGGGATAAGTGTTGAACATTTTGTAACTCATGTTCATATACAAAATGGTTTAGCATAATCATTTATAAAACGTTTGCAATTAATTGCAAGATCATTACTTATGAGAGTTAAGTTTCTTTCATCTATATGGGGACATGCTATTTTGCATGCAGTGTCACTTGTACACATTAGGCCAGTAGCTTATCATAAGTACTCGCCATTACAATTAGCTTATGGTCATAAACCAAATATTTTCCATCTGAGAAGTTTTTGGAATGCAGCATATGTTCCAAATGCTCCACCACAACGCACTAAGATGGGTCCTCAAAGGAGGTTAGGAATAAATGTTAGATATGATTCCCCATCAATTATTAAATATCTTGAACTCCTAACAGGTGATATATTTACTGTACGATTTGTTGATTTTCATTTTAATGAGACCAATTTTTCAACATTAGGTGGAGGAATTAAGAAATTGGAAATGGAAATTACATGGAATGCATCGTTGTTTTCTCATTTAGATCTCCATACAGATCAATGTGAATTTGAAGTTCAGAAAATAATACATTCACAAAATATAGCAAATCAACTACCAGATGCATTTATAGATGCAAAGAAAGTAACTAGGTCACATATACCAACTGCAAATGTTCCATCAAAAAATGATATCTCAACATAACAAGTTGTCACTAATGAGTCTGGAACACGCCAGAAGCGTGGTAGACCAATGGGCTCCAAAAATAAAAATTCTCGAAAATGAAAAATAATTAATAGTGAAAAAGACTTGGTTGAGGATGTAAATACCCATGAAGAAATCCTCAACATGACTAGTGAGGCAGGTGAAATACCTAAAGATAATAATGAGATTTCAATAAACTATGTTCATGTCAGGAAAAAGATGGAATCGTACTAATGTAATAATTCATAACATTTTTGCATATAATATTGCTCTTGATATTGTATCTGAAAATGAGGATCCTGAACCAAAATCTATTGAAGAATGTCAACATAGAAAATATTGACGTCAGTGGAAAGAAGCAATTGAAGCAGAATTAAATTCACTTTCTAAACGTCAGGTTTTTGGGCCAGTAGTCTGAACACCAGAAGGTGTTAAACCTGTGGGATACAAATGGATATTTGTGAGGAAAAGAAATGAAAATAATGAGATCACAAGGATATAAAGCAAGACTAGTTGCACAAGATTTTTCACAAAAATCTGGTATTGATTATGAGGAGACATATTCTCCAATGGTGGATGCAATTACACTAAGATATTTAATTGGCTTGACTGTGTATAAAAGCATGGATATGCATCTTATGAATGTAGTCACGGCATATTTATATGGATCTCTTGATAATGATATTTATATGAGAATTCCAAAAGGATTTAAGGTACCTAGAATATATACATCAAATTCCCGGGAATGGTATTCAATAAAAATGATTGAAACAATCAGGACGAATGTGGTATAATCGCCTGAGTGGATATTTATTGAAAGAAGGATATCAAAATAATCCAATATGTCTATGTGTTTTTATAAAGCACAATCAAGATTTGTTATTATAACTGTATATGTTGATGACTTGAATATAATTGGAACTCCTGAAGAGCTTTCAAAGACAATAAAATATCTTAAGAAAGAATTTGAGATGAAAGATCTCAGAAAAATAAAATTTTGCCTTGGTTTGCAAATTAAGCATTTAGTAGATGGAATATTTATTCATCAGTCAACTTATACAGGAAAAAATTTGAAAAAAAAAATTATATGGACAAAGCACATCCATTAAATATTCCAATAGAAGTCCGTTCATTAGATATAAAGAAAGATATATTTCGACCTCGAGAAGATAATGAAGAACTTCTTGGTCCTAAAGTACCATATCTTAGTGTAATTTGTGCACTTATGTATCTTCCTAATAATACAAGACCAAATATTACATTTTCAGTAAATTTATTATCTAGATATAGTTCTTTTCCTACAGAAAGACATTAGAACGGAATTAAGCGTATACTCCCTTTTCTCCGAGGAACAATCGAATGGGTTTGTTTTATTCAAATACAAATTTTGATCTAGTTGGTTATGCAAATTTTGGATATTTATCTGATCCACATAAAGCTAGATCTCAAACAGGTTATCTGTTCACATATGGAGGAACTTCTATATCATGGTGATTGGTGAAACAGACTATAATGGTCACTTTCTCAAATCATGTTGAAATTCTTACAATTCACAAAGTTAGTCGAGAATGTGTATGGCTAAGGTCAATGACTCAACACATTCGTGAATGTGGCTTGTGTTCTAATAAAAATCTTCCAACAATATTATACAAAAACAACACAGCTTACATAGTCCAAATTAAAGAAGGATATATTAAAGGAGATAGAACAAGGCTTATTTCACTGAAGTTTTTCTAAATTATGATCTTGAAGAAAATAGTGACATCTATGTACAACAAATTTGTTTGAAAGATAACCTAACAGACTTATTTACAAAGGCATTACCAACCGTAACTTTTGAAAAATTGGTGCATAACATTGGAATGCGGCGACTTAGAGATCTTAAGTGATGTTTTCGTGAGGGAAAGTAAATATATTGTATTTTTTTAGGAGTATGTATTATATGAAATTTGTACTCTTTTTTCTTCACTAGAGTTTTTTCCATTGGATTTTTTCTAGTAAGGTTTTAACGAGACATATTTCATATATATATATGGGCATCTAAGGGGAGTATTATGAATATTATAATAATAAATAGATGCTCATTGCTTAGTGTCCCAAAGCCATGTGTCACCCTTCCTGTTGTCCATGTGCCTTGTAATTTTTCATGTTTGGTGTTCATGTAAGTCCACATCATACTTGCCACTTTGCCTATAAATTAGTGGCATTTGGTGGATCTTAAAATTACACATACATTAGTGAGAATTCCACTTCAAAATTTCACTAATTTAAATATTATCCAATTTTATAATTTTAGTAATTTTATGTTTTTAGTTATTTTATTTATATTATATTTTATATATTTAATATTATTATATAAACATATAATTATATTATATTTTCTCCATATCCGTGTTCCCATTGTGCTCCTGAATTTCATAACATCTAATAAAATTATTTATATTCGTAATTAATAATAAATATTATATTTATATTTATATATGGTGAAAATGATAAATTAAAAAACATAAATTAATTAATTAATTACATAGATAATAATAGTAATAATAATAAATCAAATAAATTACACACTATTATATCATCTTTCACTGAAATGAGTACATGATGGTTTCTTCAATCAAATATGTTTCATTAACGTTTTTTTTGTATATACACATGCATGCATGCATACTGTTAGAGAATATGTCATATCAACGACTAAGGAGGAGTCAAGAAGACACATCAGCTGAAGATTGTCATGTCACTGAGGTAAGTCATGAATGATTATTCCTTTAGTGCTCCATATTTCTGTTAAGATTTGGTGATAACAAACAAATATTCTTTCTTCATGTATTGGACCATGTGTCCTCATTTTATTAGATGTTTGGTATATAATTTTTTAATTATTTGAATCCCTAAAATAGGAAACCATGTATAAATCGGGCATGCTGCCCCTTTCCAATGTAAGAAATGAATAAGAAGAGGCAAAGTTGAAATTCTCTCTGTCTATCGTTTAGTAATTTGGTTTCATCGTTTAGCGCTCAATGTCCATCGTGTACAACGAAAAGGTTGACGATACCCTCTATCGTGTAGCGCCCAAATCCTGTCATATACAACGGAAAGGTAAACGACAGCCTCTATCGTGTAGCGCTTGAATCCTGTCGTATACAATGATAAGGTAAACGATAACTTATTTTACTATCATGTAAGCTCCAAGGCTCCATCGTGTAGTACGAGGTAAACGATAAGGTTTGTCTTTACATCGTTTAACCACCCGACTCTATCATACACAACGAAGAGGTAAACGATTCCGTTTCCATCTCTTTATTTTTCTAACTCATACATACGTGCAACATAAAATATCATTGAAATATAAATATAAGTCTAAGGAAGAAACTTACATGCATTGTGAAATGATAGAATAATCAATTAAAATTGCGGAGAAACGTCATATCAAATTAATCTTAACTAAATAGTAAAACAAATCTTCCAAATTATTCAAAGATTGACCTATTTCAATTTTGTTTCAAAAAAATAATACATGCATTACACATAGTAAAACCTTCTCTTGGCCTCAGTTTTTCAATAAATTCTTATTTTACTATTTTTAGATAGGACACGACTCTTCAAGCGTAGATGTCTATTGAGTTCAATAGATATAATTTATACCAACTGGATGCAACTGTTCAGATGAAAGTGGTTACATATTAAACTGGTACATTTTTTACTTATGAGTGAGATGCATATACAGAAGGAAAAAAAAAACAGTTGTTTACAATTTTAAAAAATGATTTATATAATCCAAGTTTAGAAAAAGGGAAAAAAAATAGGGAGACAAAACTTTGAAGGTAAAATAAATTTAGAAATAAAAAAATAGTAAAATAGATAAGAATCTAGTTTTCAAATTCTTTTATAAAATTGTAAGTAGATATATAAAATAGAGGTTAGAAAATGTTAACAAGGGAAAAATTATAGAGAAAAAAATAATTATTAAAAATTCCAAATACCGAAGACTGAAGAAAGTTTAAAAGGGTTTTTTTTTTCAAAGGTATTATAATTAAAGAGTGAAGTGGAAAAATCGAATTTCAGACTTCGAGGTCGATAGTACAAGTACGGTATCAATTGAACTATAACTCTTGTTGGCATTAAAAGAGAATTTAATTTTATAAATTCCAAAGTTAGAAAGAAGAAGAAATATGGACATAATTAAAGTAAAACTAAAAAGCCTAGAAACGGGAGAAAAGTAATAAGAGAATAAAATTTGCCGAAAGGGATGAATAAAATTAAGTTGTTTTTATATGTTATTATTTTCTTTTTATAATATCAAATCTTATTTATATTCCACACTGATTCGATGTTACATTTAAAATTTAGGAGATTTATAGTTATAACTTAAATAATTTAATTTATGAATTAATTTTGTTCTACTTATTAGTTATTACATCCTAGTCTTAGAAAGGAAAACATTTGTATATGTTATATCATATATTTGTCTTTTTCTTTAACCAATTATATCTTATTGTAAAATTTTAAATTAAGACTTTTAACATTTTTACATAGACTTGAGTGCATAGTATTAACTTTCCATAGACATGTTGATATTTTCATATTTTTATAGGTTTTGATATCGACATAAGAAATGAATCGATATTTCCAATTATATCGTAGAAAAATCCTCGAAACATAATAATAATTAAAAAACAAAATATCACTAATGCTAATATAATATAAATAATAGACATGTTAACTAGTTTAATAATCATAAAAGATTTATTTGTTAATTCAACTTTGAATTTTTCGATTTTATAAATTATATTAATATCGAAATTTTCGTAAAATTAATACTTCAATATTTCCATCGACATTGACATAGGACTCTTGCGTGACCATTGTCAACAAAGAGTTTAAATGTGCTGCGAACTGTTACCGTAAAATGTCAAACCATCCTCTCATTGCTTCACTTCTAACGTGAAATAATTCATACTTTTTTTTTATAAACTTACCTCGATATCATGGTGTGAGTGACATGTGAAGTAAGAGTGTACATAGGTTGTATTGAGTTGGATTATGAGATTCTCTTGGAACAACATGAAAATTTAGATTGGTTGGGTTGGCAACTCAAAGGATCCGAACAAGGTATCCAATCCAATCCTTACAATTCGTATTGGGTTAGGTTGAGGTGTCCAATTATTGTTATTTTTTTCTTATTAATTAAAAATACTTAAATTTATCTACAACATATGTCTAATAACTAAAATATCATAAAACTCCGATATTACCTACTAAATATTCATGATATCTATTACAAACTTTAAACAAAGACAAACATTTCTATGAAAAAAATATTAAAAATTTCATAAATTCATCAATCCTATATAGATATATATATATATAAATCAAATTGGATTCGGTCAATTTGAAAAAACATTTATTCAATCCGACAAAAATTAAAAAGAAAAAAATTAACCAAACTCTTAAAGTTTGGATTGGGTAGTCCATGTTATTAGATTGTCTTGAGTTTTTTTAACACCCCACCGTGGAGGAATGAGATGTGTAGTTAATTGCATAAAATTATTACCAAATGGGTACATTTATTTACTTCAATTACAAAATGAAATAGTGAAGTGATAAAAACGATCTAAAACAAAACTCAACAAAGACAATCTACAACAATACTTCAAACCTAACTAATGCAGTGCAATTACTATAATATACTTGAAAAAAGACAACAAAAATAGTAAGAAGACACGAATAGATAACGAATAAGCAAATCCTCGCATAGATTACAAAAATATGAACTCTTACGTCTAGAGTACAAAAGAATGAGCAATGATTAGGTGCAGCCTAACCCTTATACTCTCCACTTATTAACCACATAAAAATAAAATTAAAAAAATTATCTTTCAGAAAAAACAAAAATGCCACATGATATTATTTTATTGGACAATACTTGAAATGCATCAAAATAGATACATCCAAGGGAGCATCCAAATTTTTTTTCCAAAAAGAATTGAGAGAGGTGCTCAATTGCTTTTTGTTTTCCCTTTTATTAATACACGTGCATTTTAAATGTCCTGCCTTGCCAGCAGGACTCCATTTGGCTATTTGCTAGTTCTTCTAAAATATGTATTTCAATTGTTAGGCTCGTTTGGTACTCATTTGAGCTCCATTCAGTAACTATTTTATTTTTTGTTTTGTTTTTTAAAATTAAGTTTATAATTCCACCTTAAATTTCTTTCTTTGTTGTCTACATTTTACCAATAATTTAAAAAACGAAGTCAAATGTTAAAAACTAAAAGAAGTAGCTAAATTATTTTATTTTTTAAATTTGACTAAGAATTCGACTATTATACTGAAAAAGAATGCAAATCATTGTAAGGAGGAAATAGGCCTAATTTAAAAAATAAAAACAATAAAAACAATATGGTTACCAAACAAGATTTTGTTTTTTTATTTTTTGTTTTTTTGAAAAAGTTAGTCTATAGACATGACTTTCCCTTTCAAATTTCTTCATTTGTTATCAATTTTTTGCCAATGGTTTAAAAAACCAAACTAAATTTTAAAAACTAAAAATTTGACTACAAATTCAACCATTTATATTTATAGAAAGATGTAAATCATGATTAAAAAAAGAAAAAAATATGCTTAATTTTTAAAAATAAAAAATAAAAAGATAAAATAATTACCAAATATGATGTTAGTAAATAGTATACTATGCAATAGTATCTTTGGAGTACTTTTTAGTCAAAAGCACTCTCTACAAATTCACTTTTTTTAGGCTAAGAAAAAGTTAGTTCTACCACTCATCGAATGAGTCATAACTCCAATATTTTCTCTCCTCTTTTTGCCATTTCAATCCACCACTTCAATCCATCACCATTTTACCTTCCCATTCCTAATTAGTATAATTTAATTATATTAGCCAAACAAGCTTATTATTTCAATTATTATCATATTGGTATAATTTAAATTTTATTTTAACTTTTCATTTAACATTTTATATGATTTGAATTTCAATTACTTTTATTGAATCTATAAAAGTTCAAGAAAAATTAATAAAAAATTGAATCTGATAAGTTTGAAAATAGATGTAACAAAATATATTAGTATAGAATGATATTATTATAGTTATTTAAGAAAATTACTTTAAATGATAAAACTGCTAAAAAATATTTACAACTAATATTTTGGTTCATTCTCCTGTTTTTTAAAACAACCTATAAATTTTATTTAAATGGTCAAAAATTTAGCAAATTTTTAGGAAAGCCAAAGTTAAAAACGGATATTTATAAGTTTTTATAGGTTGGTTAAAATTTAGAATTGAAATTAATAAATAAATTATTTTACAAAGTTACAGATTTCCCTTCAAAAGATTGCAAAAACAATATGAAATGAAGCGTTAAACTTATACCACAATCAAGAGTTGTAGTTCTCACCAAATCTAAAAGAGCCGAGCACTATTCAAAGTGTTGGAAATGATCAACCTTTTGGCAGATAGCAATTTTCATTTTGCAAAGATCTCTCTAGCTTCTCCGGTCCCTCCCTTGTCTCCTCATTATTATCCCCTTTTCACTATAGTTGGCCTATCTTTCTATACTCTCCATTTTCCATAACAATAACAATTCTAATAATTAGTAAATATTATCTTTTTGGTTTCTGCATTTTGAATAATAAGTACATATAATCTCATATTTCAAATAAATCATTTTAACCCTCAAGTTTAAGGATATGTTTAAAATGTCTCTTTACAAATAAATTGATTACTACTAGATTTATGTGACTTAAAAACCCCAAGCAAACTCTATTAACAAGGGGTGAAAGAGAAAGGAAGAAAGAAGAGAAACACATCAAAATCTTTTCAAGTTAACTTGCCCCGCAAACCATCTAAGTAAACCTTTTATTTAAATTTAATCAATCTATTTGTAGAGAGATATATTAAACCTCCCCTTAAAAACTCATGATCGCACCCAAGAAGACATTTTTCCTAATTATTATATATGAAAAGCCGAAGGGAAAAAAAAGAGGAAGAAAAAAGAAAAAGTCGAAATCTGCAACATCACCCAGATGCCATGATTGCATAAATAAAGCAATATTTAAAAGGTAAATTATTCCAACAAAACAAAGTCATGATAAAATAAGAAAATACGATTGATAAGTTTCAAGATAACAATAATATGATGCAAAAGCACACAACAGAAAAGCAGACTTCCAGGACACAACAGGCTTCCCACCTGGGAATTATTAGCAGAATCAAACACAACTCCAAAAACAAGACATTATTAATGAAAAACAGGACTTCTAATATGCTGCTTACACACGCCGAAGGCAGCTTAATTTTTTTTCTTTTTCTCAGAATATGACCGACCCCCAAGATACTTCTTTGTTTATTCATTACTAGTAAGATTAAAAAAAAAAAAACACGACCAAAAGTTGATGAAAGTTCTAATACTTCCCAACTTCCTCGTCCTTCTCGTCCTCGCTCCAACATTTCAAAAGGGTTGACCTCGGAGATGAGGCATAATCTCCTCCAGTCTTCATAAAGCTCTGGTAGATGACGGTTCCATTTTCCCCCAGCAATTCACAACTCTTCTCACCACCCACATACCCCTTCAATTCCAGGCAGAGCAAATCTTCCAGATTCTCACCGACGACATCTGAATGGAGGGCAACAGAAAAATCAGATGGCTGAAAGCATGCCAGCACCCTCACAATCAGCTTAGACAGATTCATGTCGTCAAAGTCATAACCAGCTGCTTCAAAGCTTGCATAACTAAACCCATCTTCTGGGGTTACATGGATTGTAGACTCCGCATCTCCTTCGATGGCATTCATGGAATAACCACAAGGGTCAAACTCGAAGTCGCATATTTCAGACTTTGGGAGAATTTTCCTAATACCGGAGTTTTCAGTCATTACAGCAGCAGAACTTGTGTCCGTTTTGAAGAAGACAGACGCCTTCTCCTTGTCTAAGCCAGTCATGCACATTTCCAGGGTATAAACGGGGTTATTGGTTTGACTCCCCATGATGGCACAGGCAGAGTAAACGTGCCATTTCCTTGTTTCATCAGGACTTCCCATTACATAAGCAGAGCCGTTGAGGCCAAGCTTGGCTAAATAGCCATCAAGGACGGCAACTTCCTCAGAGAAGCTGCGATGGGGAAAAGACTGGGCACCAGGAAAGATAAAGCTGCCACGAGTGTACCTCACAGACTTCACAGTAAGAGACAGAGAATCAGCTAACTTCAGCAGAGCTGGGATGGAGAGAAGCAGCTTAGTAGTGCCACAAGTTTTGATGATGAACTTGTATGGGTACACAAAGAGGCTCGACTCTGACAGGACATACGAATCAAGAAAGTCATTTGACAAAGAGTCGACAATGGTGCACTCAGCTAGTGTCAGGATTTCATCCAACTGTGCCTTTGACAGCGCACGGAGACCCATGCCCCTAGGGTCAGCAAAAATACTTGGCTCAAAGAATGATACTTCAAGCCTCTTTTCATAGCCTTCAAATCCGATAGCAGAGGTTGGAAACGTCATCTTTTCTTAAAAGGAAGCTAATGATGTTGAGAGATAGAACGAGAGAACGAGGAAAGTAGAGAGTATTGAAGAAAAACGACAAACTAAAAATTATAATGAAACTAAGAATCCTGGGGCACAGGGTAAACGGAACTCAGCAAATCTCAGGATGGCTTTCGAACGCACTGCAGAAAAACAAAAAGATTAGTCATTAGCCAACACAACAATAATATACTAAAAGAACAAACTCGGCCTAGTAAGAAGTAGAAACATACGTTGGAGTAAGCAGCAGATCTGAACTTCTTGATTCCACCGTGTGGCCTGACGTCTTCAATGCTGTATCCGAGGGGAGCTTCGTAGAAAAGGGATTTACTACTACTACTACTGCTAGACTTCTTCTTACCACCTTTTGACTCCATTAAATCATTCGCTGCATAGATAGAGATAAAACCCCAAAATGAAATCAGAGAAGTATCAACCTTAAAGAGAATACACCACCACCAAAATTCATAGACGGGAGTCTGATTCGCTAACATCAGAGCCCGAGTAGATGTTGATTAAATAAATATAACTCAATCCATCAAAAGTGAATCCAATTGAAGAGAACAATATGAAAATACAAAAAGCGAACAAAATGGAGCAGCCATGGGATAAAAGACAAACATGGATTTCATACAAAAACGTTATCCGAACAAAGTAAAAGTTATATAGAAAAATAATAATAATAATAATAATAATAGAGCATATAGATCTGCAATCATGAAATACTGCTTTATGAAAAAGCAAACAGATTAAAGCAAAATATGCAACAAAACCCGTGCAAGAAAATCAAATGATCCTCCTTCCTATTATTGCTCTATTATTATAAAAGTAAAACGAAAACCCCTCTTTCCGTATTTGAAAAAGTAAACCCTTATTACCCTACCCCCCTCGTTATCTTCGCCATGAAATCAACCATTAAATACACAAAACAAAGTTGATGAAAGAGAACACTTTGCCCAAGAAACCAAATAGTTCATACAGATACAAACGAATACGATTCTTTAAAGATTTTCTCAATTCGGATCACACATCACCATCTCATGATAAAGGAGATGATTTTTAGAAAATCTGGAAAGCCTAGGTTAAAAACGAAATAAAAAACAAATACAAGAGAAGTTACTGATTTTTAAATAAATAAATAATAATAATAATAACCACAAAACGCAAGCAAAAAATCGATCATAATCCCACAAATCAAAGACCCCAAGTCAGAGAATCATCTTAATCATCATCAACAAAATACTTTAAACATCCCATCATCCCGCCATCCCGAGAGAGAGAAAGAGAACGTACCAATAAATACAAAATGTAAAAATCGGTGAACCAGTTAACACCGAGAAACCCTTTTCCTTCGTACTTTTTCTCCAATCAAATCCTATTAAAAAAAAAAAAAAAGAAAAACAAATCGAACTCAGGAAAAGAACAAAAGAAGACCCCAGAAATCAGAATTCCAGAAAGAAAGAACAAACAAAAGAAATCGATAACCCTAACCCTAAAGATCAAAAACAGGAAGAAGAAGAAGAAGAAGAAGAATCTCACCGATATAGTTAGCGGCGGAGAACGAAACCAGAGAAATCCCTAAACGTTGCAAGAAACCAAAACCGAAAGCTAATAAAATCCGAAAGAGAGAGAGAGGATTGATGAGAATTCAAGAGGCAGAAGAACGTTTGCGTTTTTGTGAGGTCTTCTTAAGCGGAGGGATACTTATATACTATAACCATAGCGGAAAAGCCACGCGTTTCGGATTTAATTACGGTTTTGCCCTAACTTTTTTCGCTGCCATTATTCTAGGTATGTGAAATGACAACATCACCCTTTCTCCCTTTTCTAACGCGGGGTGCCAAATTATTATTATTATTATATTTAAAGAATTACCTATATTTCACTAGCTTTTTTCTAAAAAAGACAAATAAGGTTTTTTCCTAATCGTTGAAATCTGTTTATTTAATTTTGGCTTTTTTATATAAATTTATAATATTTATTATGGGCTTTAAAATTCCAAAAAAATAATTATCTTCATTTTTCAAATAATATTTTGTATTTATATAATATTTAAATACATAATATTCAGTCTCAAACTGAGAATATATGTTCATATTAACATTTTTTTTAGTTCTTCGAAGTAATTTTATTAAATATTTAGTAACTTAAAAGTAACCGTTAAAATGGATTTTCTTAAAATAAAAATGGAAATATTTTTTAAGAACGTTATTGGTTTTAAAATTTAAGAGCCAAGACGGATATTTTACCGATTAGGAATTAAAATAGAATAGTATTAGGAAAGCATCAAGGATAAAAGATTTAAGATTTGGATCCTTTTATTCTTTCAAAAATATATATATATATAATAGAGCAATTCGAATTTATTGGTTTTTAATTATCTTCCTTTTCAAAAGAATATATATATATATATTTCCTATATATTTCTAGATGATGAAATGTTTAAATTTTTTGTCTCCTACAGAGTGTAATTTTTAACCTTCCACCATTAAAGAGAATAGTATATATCATTAGCCACATTTATTTCCATGTAAACTTAACTAATCAATAATAATATGAAAGCTGGAGGCAGTTAATTACTATTATTGTTATCAATATCATGTAATCTATATCTATATTTATACTATATTAAATGGGGCATATGAAAAAATCTTTTACCTTTCTATATTGTCCTTCAATTTTAAGAAAATTCACATTATATCCTCCCATCTCTTAATTAATTACTACCCTTTCATCTCTTAACTTAGTTACTATATATCATTTTATCTCTTAGGTTAGTTACTACTTATCACATATTCTATTTACTTCCACTTTTTCATGTGATTGTTTGTTACAATTGTGTTTGATATATATTCGTAAATGTGTTTGATATATATTTGTAACTTACTCTATTTCTCCATATTTACAATATGTTATTCCAAACTTTTCCTTCAAATCTTTACAAAGGAATCGTAAAGGTGGTGAAGCATGACATTGACCTTCTTTTTGTATTGTCTACACTTTCTGGTAAATTGTCTTTTTGTGATTTGAAATTAAATAATTTGTGACATCTCTAATCTAAATTCAAATCTAAATTTTATTTCTTTGCTTTTTTATGTAGAAGGGGTGTTCATGAATTGGGTTGGGTTGGGCTAAAAGACTTTTTAAACCCAACTTAATTGTTCGGATTGTAAATTTTTTTCCAACTCAAATAATTCTTATTAAAAAATGAACCCAACCCAACCCATGAAAATATTTGAATTGTGTTGTTCGGGTTAATCGGGTCATTTATTTAAAATTTTGTTCTAAAAAAAGCAAATAAGATTAACTACTCAACTCCAATTTATATAGTACAAATTTTCTTTCTAAAGTTCAAAAAAACTACTTTTAAGAGTTATTGAATAATAAATTATTAAAAAAACCAACTCAACCCATAAAATTTTCATTTATTTGAATCCAACCCAACCCAAACCGCACGAGTTGAGTTGGATTGATCGGTTTTTTTGGATCATCGAACTTTTTGAACACCCCTAGAGGCTAAGTTCTAAATTTATATCCCTATTATTGTTGTGTACATAGTTATTTCTACTAGCATAACAAATTCTTCTCATTCTCAATTTTAGGTCCATCATCGAAGATGTTTTAGTTCAATCTACCGTTGTAAATTTAGTCAATCTTTTTTTGTTGAGTTTTTTTAAAATTAGTAAGTTAAAATTTTCAAATTTATTTCCAGATCATTATTGTATACACATAGTTCTTTCTCTGGGTATTACAGATTCTTTCCACTCTCAATTCCAAATCCATTATTGTAAATATTTTAGTTCAATCCACCATTATAAATTTATTTTGTATTTTTTTATTGATTTTTTAAAATGAGTAAGTTCAATTTTTCAAATTTATTTCTCTATTATTTGTTAAAATTAGTTCAATTTTTTTTGTTGATTTAGTTCGTGTTTTTCAAGTTTTATATTTTAAGTAAAATACAAAGGTAAATTTATTTTTCTAAATGGACATGTTAGTCTAATTATAGTTTTTTTTTACTTTGTTGTTTTTTTAGTTTTCTTTTCAAAAATTCATATCTTAATTGAATATAGAAAAAGATTCATCAAAATTAAGTATCAATAAACTAAAAAAAGTAAATTCTAGTAACACTTAAAAAATCTTTAAAACGCGAGAAAATTTAGTTATTATAATTTTCTTTTAAAAAAATGGATTTAATAGATTGGATCCTAATATAATAGGAAAAAACATTCAATTTTGTTTACAAAGAGATTTTCTTTATTCAATGTCAAAACTAATAAATATTTATTTACTTTTTTTATTAAATGGAGGAATATAAATCTTATGAAATATTATTTTTCTTTGGTTTTTTTCCAAAAAGCAACCATCAAAAAATTATCCCATAATAAAAGTAATTTATATTTTTATGTCTCTCTTTACCAATTTTACTTCACAAATTTTATTGCAATTATATATTTTTATATTTTAATTATTTTATTTCAAGTTAAACATTTACTAATTAAATTCAATGAATATTCAATCAAATTTAAATTATGCGCGAGTTGAGAAAGTAAAATTGATAAAGAGTGACATAAATGTTTGTATTAATTGAATTTCCAATGTCAAAAACTAGTATTAATAACAGTAATCGATATCACTATCAGTATTGATAATCAGCTATATCAATAACCAATATCAGTAATCTATATCAATAATTTGTATCAATTGTCTATATTGATATCCATAATTAAAGTTAATTTCCATTTTTTTTTGTTTTTATTCGTTATTTTTGTTCTTATGCGCGAGTTTGGATGTGTTTGTAATACATTTTCAAGTGTTTAATTTAAAAAATAAATCATTTTGAAAGAAATTGAAGTGTTTGACAACAGTTTAAAATAGTTTTTCAAATGTATTTTATTTTTATCAAAAGTGTTTAAATAAAAATGAATTTTTTGAAAAAAAGCATTTTTCACGGGTCAATCTAAACCGATCCTTAAACTATGGTTCATCCAATTCCAACAACTCCATGGACCAATCATCATTACAAAAAGAAAATATGGCATTAGAATTGGAACATTAGAGGAGAGCCAAATTTGTTTAGAAAAATTACAACCCCATTCCACATGTTCAATATTCTTCAACTTCTTCCCGCCATAAAGATAAAGGGGTTTAATATCAATTCCTTTCTTTGCTTGATTACATTTTGATTATTATAATTAAAATTATTATTAATTCGTAATTAACTTTTTATTGATATATTGAATATTATTTATTCTTTAAATTATTAATCTATTATAACTATAATAAAATTTTCATGTTTAATTACATGATTAAACGTAAAGATAATTTTTGTTCATAAAATTCTTATAGCATTTTCATGCACAACCAAACACAGTCAGTCATCTTTGATTCCTAAACATTTTATTCTCAGATATAAGGAGCCTTCGAATAATTTCTTATTTTGTTCCTAACTCTCCTAATGGATGATTGAGGAAGTCTTCGTCTTTAGGAAAAGAACTCCACATAATTGCATCGACATTCTAAGAACCATTCTCATTTAATAAGGAGTTGGCATAGGGATATGCTAGGTCTTCATTTACAAACCTTGACTTATTGTTCCTTAATGAACATCACTATGGTGTGTATTTTCTTTTTCTATTTATGGTCATTTCTAGGATGAATCAAGTATAATTTGAAGAAAGTATGGTTATAAGTTAGTATGAAAGAAAATATTCTTGCTTTTCAGCTCATTTGTGATTACATAAAGTTTTTAGGGGTTAAAGAACTTATCAACACCCAAAGGACGTCCTAAAAACCTTTCGATCTAAATCAAATAAAAAATTATTATTTACGAACTAACTACTTATACTACTGAGTAACACAAGTGGCAAGTCTAGATTAAACCACAAGGAAGCATGAAGATTGTTTCTCAAAGCCCATTTTTTATTTGACTATTTATCGTTTTGGTATGTTTCAAGAGGAAATTTTGATTTTGGAATTTTGTGAAATTTTGTGGTATGTTATGTTTTAACTTAAAATTTTGGTTTTTATTTTGAATGTTGAGAAAATTGGTGTAAGCTAATAATTGAAAAAATAAGAGAAATATGAGATTACCTATATGAAAAAAATGATGATATCTATATAATTTATTTTAAAATTGGCTTTTTTTGAACTTAAAAAAACTTCAAAGAAATTTATCAATAAGAGCATTTTTTATTTTTATTTTCTTAGTCACCGGGAATTAATGTGTTTTTGTTCAAATACTAACGATAGAAATATTTTTTAACTTTTATTAAGTTAAGGGTATTTTTGAAATATTTTGAGAGTTCAAAGATATTTTTGAAACAAAATTTTAACGGTTTTCATCTACAACCAATGATAATAGTATTTTTTGAACTTTTTTTTTTTTTTTTGGAGTTCAAGAATATTTTTGAAGCTTTAAAGATATTTTTAATTCAAAATATAAAGTTGATGAATATTTTTTATAATTTAACCTAAAATTTATTATTCGGCAAAAGAAAATGGCTTAATGTCAAAGCCGACGCAACTTTGGGAAGCAATTCTTATCTCGTGATTCCAAATTTCCAGCTATCCATGCCTTGTATTTATTATTATTATTATTGTTTCATCTCCTTAAAATTAATTTTTTAAGCCACAAAGAGTTATCTTCTTAGGGTTATTTTCGACATTACACATGCAAAATAGATTGGAGACGAAGTAACACGAATCATCATGGACCATGCATTTATTTATTTATCCAATTTGTCCAATATTTCCTCTTATTTTATTTGTTTCTTTTTTCTTTTCTTTAGAAAATTTTTATTTGTACTTTCTTAATATTCATTATCATTTTATAAGTTATAAATCGATATCTACTATCAAATACGGTATTATTTTAATACTGTGTAATATTACCTACTAAATGAAATATTATCAACCATATAATTATCTTTTTTAAATAAGTTTAAGTAGTTTAGATGAAAAAAAGTTAATATGTAATGTCACATCTTTTATAGAATTCAAAACGCTATAATTAACTTATTTTAGAAAACATGAAAAATTAATATAAACAAAAGTTCATAACATATTAAACACAATAAATATTATATAGATTTAATTATGTTTTATTATATATAAATGAACCGAAAATAGGGTATATTTGAAATAATATAAACTCTCATTAAAAAGTCTTGTATTCCAAAATAAAATAAAACCTTAATGTTTAACGTCTTATATTTCCTTCTTTTAAAAAAAAATCAGAATATAATTAATAGATTAGATACTAATTATTATTTTAAAAGTTAATTATTCAATCCCATGCCTCGACTGCTCTACGATCATCAAACTAAAAAAATGTTTTCCTTTATTTTATTTTATTATTATTTTGAGTACGTGATTTTACATTTCGATTTTTTAACTTATAGCATGGTTAAAATTTGTTAAGAAAATACTTGGCCCAGGCTATAATAATAACGCAATAAATGAATGTCATCTTTTTAAGCATATTTTCCAACAAAGTTTATTAATAATTTATTGTTGTGAAGTTGAGTAACACAATGGAATACGGATATAGGTAAAATATAATATAATAATAATAAATGTAATATAATATAATATAATATGAAAATTAATGGAATTTTGAAGTTGATTTCTCACCAATGTGCATCATCCTAAGATCCACCAAATGTCACTATTTATAAGTAAAGTGACGAGTAGAATGTAGACTTATATGGACACCAAACATAAATTATTACAAGGCACGTGGACAACATGAAAAATGACATGACTTTTAGGACACTAAGTATTGGGCATCTATTTTTATGATATTTATAATACTTCCCTTAGATGCCCATATATATATATAATATACCTTGTTAAAATCTTATTAGTAAAAACTCAATGGAAAAAACTCAGTGAAGAAAAAATAATACGTATTTCATATAATACATACTCCTAAAAGAATAAAATATATTGACTCTCCCTCACGGAAATATCACTTAAGATCTATGAGTCGCCGCATTACATGTTGTGCACTAATTTTTCAAAAGTTGTGGTTGGTAATGCCTTTGTAAATAAGTTTATCAGGTTATCCTTCGAAAAAATTTGTTGCACAGTGATGTCATCATTCTTTTCAAGATCATGAGTGTAGAAAAGTATCGGTGAAATATGTTTTATTCTATCTCCTTTAACATATCCTCATTTGATTTAGGTTATGCAAGCTGCATTGTCTTCGTATAATATTGTTGAAAGATTTTTATTAGAAGACAAGCCACATATTTTACGAATGTACTGAGTCATTAACTTTGGTCATACACATTCTCGACTAGCCTCGTGAATTGCAAGACTTTCAGCATGATTTGACGAAGTGGTCGTTATGGTCTGTTTCACCAATCGCCATAATATAACAGTTCCTCCACATATGAACAGATAACCTGTTTGAGATCTAGCTTTGTGTGGATTAGATAAAGATCCAAAATTTGCATAACCCAACTATATCAATAATTTGATTTATTTGAATAAAATAAACTCATATCGATTGTTCCTCGGAGATAACAGAGTATATGTTTAATTTCGTTCCAATATCCTTTTGTAGGAGAAGAATTATATCTAGCTAATAAATTTACTAAAAATGTAATATATGGTCTTGTATTATTACCAAAATACATAAGTACACCAATTGTACAAAGATATGGTATTTCAAGACTAAGTAGTTCTTCATTATCGTCTCGAGGTCGAAATATAACTTTCTTTATATCAAATGAACGGACTTCCATTGGAATATTTAATGAATGTACTTTGTCTATATAAAATCTTTTCGAGATTTTTCCTGTATAAGCTGACTAATGAATAAATATTCTATCTGTTAAATGCTCAATTTGCAGACCAAGACAAAATTGTGTTTTTCTAAGATCTTTCATCTCAATTTCTTTCTTAAGATATTCTATTGCCTTTGGAAGCTTTTCAGAAGTTCAAATTATATTCAAGTCATCAACATATACAGTTATAATAGCAAATCCTGGTTGTGATTTCTTTACAAAAACATACAAACATATTAGATTATTTTGATATCCTTATTTCAATAAATATTCACTCAGGCGATTATACCACATTCGTCCTGATTGTTTCAATCCATATAGTGATCTCTATAACTTTATTGAATGTCATTCTCGAGATTTTGATGTATATGTTTCAAGTATCTTAAATCCTTCTGAGATTCTCATATAAATATCATTATCAAGAGATCCATATAAATATGTTGTAATTACATCCCTATGATGCATATCCAGACTTTCATACACAGTCAGGCCAATTAAATATATTAGTGTGATTGCATCCATCACTAGAGAATATGTCTCCTCATAATCAATATCAGGTCTTTGTGAAAAATCTCGTGCAACTAGTCTTGCTTTGTATCTTGTGACCTAATTATTTTCATTTCTTTTTCTCATAAATACCCATTTGTATCCCACATGTGTTGACACCTTCTGGTGTTCAGACTACTAGTCCAAATATCTGTCGTTTTGAAAGTGAGTTTAATTCTGTCTCGATTGCTTATTGCCACAGAAGCTAATCTTTTCTATATCGACATTATTCTACAAATTTTGGTTCAGGATCCTCATTTTCAGATATAATATCAAGAGCAACATTATACACAAAAATATTGTCAATAACTACATTAGTTCGATTCTATCTTTTTCCTATCATGACATGGTTTATTGAAATCACATTATTATCTTTAGGTATTTCACTTTCCCCACTAATCATATCGAGGATTTCTTCATGGATATTTACATGCTCAACCAAATCTGTTTTACTATTAACTATTTTTCGTTTTCGAGGACTTTTATCTTTGAAACCCACCGGTCTACCACGCTTCTGTCATGTTCCAAACTCATTAGTGACAACTTGTTGTGTTGGGATATCAATTTTTTATGGAATATTTGTAACTGGTATATATGACTTGGTTACTTTCTTTGCATCTATAAATGTATCTAGTAATTGATTGCTATGTTTTACAAATGAATTGTTTTCTGAACTTCAAGTTCATATTGATCTGTATAGGGATATAAATGAGACAATAACGATGCATTCCATGTAATTTATTTTTCCAATTTCTTAATCCCTCCCCCAAATATTGAAAAATTTGTCTCATTAAAATGATAATCAACAAATCATGCAATAAATATATCACTCGTTGGGGGTTGGGTATTTGATAATTGATGGGGAATCATATCCAACATATATTCCTAACTTCTTTTTAGGACCCATCTTAGTGCGTTGTGATTGAGCAATTGGAACATATACTACACATCCAAAAATTCTCAGATAGAAAATATTTGGCTCATGACCATAAGCTAATTGTAATGGCAAGTACTTATGATAAGCTATTGACCTAATGCATACAAGTGACGCTGCATGCAAAATAGCATGTCCCCATACAAATGAATGAAGCTTAGCTCTTATAAGTAATGGTCTTGCAATTAATTGCAAATGTTTTATAAATGATTCTGCTAAACCATTTTATGTATGAACATGAGCTACATGATGTTCAACACTTGTCCCAATTGACAAACAATAATTATCAAAAGATTGGGATGTAAATAAACCAGTATTATCAAGACGAATGGTCTTAATTATATAATCAGGAAATTGTGCTTTTAACTTAATTATTTGAGCAAGTAATCTTGCAAATACAAGATTTCGACTTGATAATAAGCACACTTGTGACCATCTATTTGATGCATCTATTAATACTATAAAATATCTAAATGGTCCACTTGGTGGGTTAATAGGTCCACATATATCACCATGAATTCGTTCTAAAAATGTAGATGATTCAGTTCTCACTTTAGCTAGTGAAGGTCTAATTATTAATTTGCCCAAGCATCACATGATAATTCATTAGATTGAAGAATCTTTTGGCTCTTCAATGGGTGTTCACTTGAATTCTCAATAATTCTTCTCATCATTATAGACCCTGGATGACCCAATCTATCATGTCAAATAGCAAATATATTTGGATTCATGAACTTCAGGTTCTTTGTTGCATATGTTTCAATTACTCATATATGAGTATAATACAATCCAAAAGATAAAGCAGACAACTTTTCCAATATACATTTTTCATTTGAGACAATAGATATAATATATAGATATTCCACATTATTCTTAAGATCAGTCTCGATATGATAACCATTGCAACGTATATCTTTAAAACTTAGAAGATTTCTATTTGAGTGACTAGAGAACAATGCCTTGCCAATTGTAATTTTGTTCCTCTAGGCAAAATAATATTTGCTTTTCTTAAACCTTCAATCAAGTTTGCAGAACCTGATATCGTATTTACTTTTGTTTTCAGCATTGTCAACTTGAAAAAGTATTTTTTATTTGTAAGTATTGCACGTGTAGTTGCACTATCTGCCAGACATAGATCTTCTTTGCTCATTTTTTAAACACCCTACATATGAAAATAATTTATGTCTCTTCATTAAAAGAAAATAATTACAATAAAAAAAAAAAAACAACACTTAAAATATACAAAAGTTACTAAAAAAACATGAAGATAGATAAAAGAAAACAACAACATTAAGTCTAGATATTCTCAAAGTCAAAAGAAACAACTGTGCCAATCTTTTCTTTAGGAGATTCAAAGAAGTCCGCCACATCCAAATTTGTCATGTGGGATGGGTCAAATATGTCATTATCCTGGTATCCAAAATTTGCTCCCATATTTTTCTCTTTTTTCTTTAGGGAGATTTGATAGAGATCAACTAAGTGTTTTGACGTACGACCAATATGTGACCAATGCCCAGTCATTCCGCATTAAAAGCATTTATTTTCAACACTCTTTGAACTCTTATCTTGTGGAGTTTTTCCCTCGTGATCATCATTTTATATTGTTATTTTGAAATTTAAATTATTAGAACGACCATCACAAAAAATAATAATCATTTCTTCCTTTACCACGGTCATGACCTCGACCATAACTATGATCACCACCTCGACCACGATTATTAACATCCACAACATTCACTATAGGGAATGGTGTTATTGTTGGAATCAGTGTCCTAATTCTCCCAGAGTCTCATTGTTTTGTAAAGATACACATTGTTCAATGAATAAAATAAGTGTTATTTAATTCTGGCATTTACTCATATCCAATAAACAAAGCTCCTTGGTTATCTTATGTGAACTAAGCATGTATATGTGATATACAAGTGGATCATGCCTTAAGTGATAACCTAAATCGATATGTAGTATAAGGATTAAGGTGGGATACCTGATCCTGGTGACACTACGGATATGGCCTGCTTTGTAGAGTTTTGCAAGTGTTGTAAACTACTACAGATGGTTGATCCTGACCATTTGTGTGGAGACATGGAGTGGAGGTGTCCTATACAAAGAGTTTGTATAAGGCCTAAACGAGATGACTAGACTCTGTATATAACGCCGTTGATACTAGAGACTTGCATCTCACCTAAATGATAATAGGTGACACGACCTCAATCCTGAGTGTTTTGTAAACTCTTGCCTTTGAGAGTGGTCCTTTAATTAGTATGGGTGAGAGTGGCCAGATTGCCAACTCAACATGCCTACCTTTTTGGGGACTTGTTTGATCTGGGAGCTGGGAACTCAATTCACAATATGGAATTCACTTCTTTCTCGAAGCAGGGATAAGTAGAGAGATTGCTCCCTAAAGGGTTGATTCCGGGGCTTGAACATAGTGGCCACAACTTATCTTTGGAAGAGAAGACTCAGCCATAGAGGACTATGATTTATGTTCATTAGAGGGATCAGTGGTATTTAAGGAGACAGATGTAACTACATGGGCATAACGGTTATTAGCCCAGTTGTACTTACAAGCGATCTGTGAAGGGTTGTCGCACCGCTGATTGGTTAAGATGGACACATAATATATTTTGTAATGAGGAGAGTTCAGCTGTCGGTCTTTAGTGGAGTGCCTGGCAGTTAATGGATGGTGGATCCCATGACTAAAGAGGTTTAGTCAGTTATTCACGTACCGTTGGAGCTTCGGATCTACAGATCCATAACGCCCCTTGGTAGCTTGGATTCATGTTGAAGGATCAAGTTCTTGGTGTTGATTTGAAATGTTCAAATTGACAAGAGGTATTTT
This sequence comes from Benincasa hispida, assembly GCF_009727055.1. Taxonomy (NCBI): domain Eukaryota; kingdom Viridiplantae; phylum Streptophyta; class Magnoliopsida; order Cucurbitales; family Cucurbitaceae; genus Benincasa; species Benincasa hispida. The sequence goes on along the minus strand of NC_052349.1, from coordinate 41,709,994 downwards.
GATTATATATGATATAGACGGTATGATGTATGAGATACATCTAGTGGAGGATTAATGTAAATGAGATTTACATTAAGTACCATGGAATAGAAAAAGAACTATGGTTTATACGTTTTATGAGATGAAATATTAAAACTATAGGTTATAAATATAGTATGATAAGTTAATTATCGTTTACATTTATAATAATATTAATTATTAGATAATTAATATTTTTTCTTTTAAATAACCAAATATAGTGGGTGGTTATTAATCATGGTAACCGTGAGTTTAAAAGGAAATCGGTTCCTTATTTTGAAAAAAAAGTTTTTTACAAAAGTTTGAAAAGAATTGAGTTTTCTCTCCTGCAAACAGAAACTCACATAAGTCATCAAGTAAATACAGATTTACTAAACAACGGCTGGGCTAGGTAAACGATCGTACAGGTGCTAGCTAAACGATCGTGCAGTGTTTACTAAACGATCGCATAGCTTTATTAAACGATCGCTGGCCCAAGGTAAACGATCATATAGAATCGACCGAGCTAAACAATCGCACAGCTTTTGCTAGACAATCGCATAGCTTTATCTAAACGATTGGGCATCGATCAATACGATAGGTCTCCAACTTCTCCCACTTGTCCAATCGTGTACACGATCTGTCTTTCCTCCATTCGTCTGCCTCACACCAAGTCCGAACAGAGCCCACCCTCTGGATTCTCACACCGAGAATACCAAAGTCACCTTGTTGGTCGTGTCAGACTCAACTCGACATCGTCAAGGTTTTCTGGAGGTCGTTCGTGGTACTTTGGAGGAGTCCATTCGTGGTGTTGCGGAGGAGTTCGTGTTGCGGATGAGATCGTGACCGAGGAGACCGTTGAGGATGAGCGCGAAGTGTTCGTGCTATGTTCGTGCGATATTGCGGTCGTGTAGATCGAGCGCTCATGGGTTGCTATGATCGATCAGAGGCATCAGAGTGTGGAGACGCTTCTGCCGATATTCGTATAGAGTTTGTCTCTTTGTACATTTATTGTTCATGCTGTAATTTCTCTGTATATTTGCATAACCGCTTGTATTGAAGTCGGCTGTAAATGTATTGTTGATTCATGATTGTAATTTGGAATTGTCTTGCTTCCGCTGCTCACGGAAATCTCGATTGTCGATTTCCTTTAGTTGTTCCAGTTGGTCGAGATTGTGATTCTTCATTACTAACTCGTTATTTTGTTCGGCCACGATAAGGCATGAAATTAGTTCAAAATATTTTTTAAAATCTTTCTCTCAATATTGCTTCTACAGGAGCATATTTAAGACATGAAATGTAAAAAATGTCATTTCTGACATATCAACATCAGTCATTTTTTCTCCGCATAACAACAATTTTGAACCGATTTTAAATAATGTGGAATTATAATCACTAATTGATTTAAAATCTTGTAGCCCCAAATGCACCCGCTCAAAAGGGGCTTTAGAAAGAATAACTGTCTTTTGATAATCATACATTTCTTTCAATTTTTTCCACAATATATGGGGATCTTTTATTGTAAGATGTTCTAATCTCTCGTGGAGATGATGACGAAGGAAAAATCATAATTTTGCTTTGTCCTAACTGGATGTCGTCTTTTCTTCTTTAATTGTTTCTCCAAAGTTCATAGTATTTAGGTGAATTTCGGCACCGTGCACTCATGACAAATAATTATTGTCATTAATATTAAGGGTTGTGAATTCTAATTTTGTAAAGTTTATCATGACAATACTATCACAACATATTGTATTTTTAATAGAAATTTAATATGTACTAAATGTGCAAAATAACATTTAATTTATTATAATAATAAAGAGGAAAAAAATCGACCTACCTCTAAGACCTATCTTCAGCGATGAAAGCAACAAGAGCTCGTGCTAATAACATGTTATGAAATAGAGGATCACGACGGGAACATGGATATGGAGAAAATATAATATAATATAATAATATATTGATATAATAATAATACATAAATATAATATAAAATAAAATAAAATAACTAAAATTATAAAATTAGATAGTATGAAAATTAATGGAATTTTGAAGTGGATTTCTCACTAATGTGCATCATCCTAAGATCCACCAAATTTCCCATTTGTAGGCAAAGTGGTAAGTAAGATGTGGATTTACATGCAGACCAAACATGAATTATTACTAGACAACTTAAAAAATGACACATGACTTTTAGAATACTAAGCATTGGACATTTATTTTTATGATATTTCTAATATTTATTATTCTTATGAGATGAAGTTGATCAAGAATTTCTAGCAAACAATTTGCATGCCTTTTACTTTCAAACATCTTGCTTTCTTATAATAAAAATAATAATAAAAAAAAAAGGTGAAAGCATGCCATAATTATTTCGTGGTTTTCATTTTTCTTCTTTTTAATAAGGGACGTGCCTTGAACTCATTCCCTCATTTATCGTAGATTACATAGACCACAACTAATCTATAAATATATATATTTTTTTATTTTTTTAGACCAAATACAATTTTGACGGACCTTTAATATTAATATTGTTGTTTTCAAAACTTATTAGAGAAATATTGTTGTTTTGGGAGTTCGAGGCTAGAAGTCGAGGGTTGAGGATTCGACTAATGTAGAGGTCGAACGTTGAGAACTCGACAAACAAAGAAAAACTTGGAAACAAAGGTTGTCGAAGGTTGAAGTTTCGACATACATAAGTCGAAACTTCAACCCTCGATAAGGAAGATAATTGGGTGAAGCAGATTGTAAGAGAGAGCGAGAATGTAGGAGAGGGCGAGATTGTACGACCATAATTTTTTTTTTTTTTTTTCAGATCATGGCTTTAAAACCCAGAACCTGTTGATTCTGATGTTTTGTACGACCAGTCCATTCATCGATCATTGTTGTATGGCGAGATCGTACTACTGGAGAAATATCTTGCAGGCGTCGAGCGACAGTTCTTCAGCGCACTATCCCGCTCCACCCACGAATACTACCACTACTGCGCACATCTAGATTCTATGGGGTTTCCATATTAGGATTTATTCAATTGGACTGGCATCTGATCACAACCTTGGTCGAGAGATGGAGGCCCGAGACACATACATTCCATATGTCTGTTGGGGTTACCTGTTGACGGTGAGTCGGTCACCGGAGTGATGTACGATGACTGGTTAGAAGTTTGTGAACTGTACCTCAGTGCGACCCCACCTGCCGACAAGATTAAAGGATCGAGGTTAAGTTTAATATGGTTAGGAACACAATTTCGTGAGATAGTGGAAGTCTGTTTTCAAATAAATCAAGTCATTTTGTTCACTTGATGTTCTTGCCACTGTTAGCTAACCTCCATGATGTGGGGCGGTATTTGTGGGGTGGAACATGCTTGGCATGGTTGTATAGACAACTATGCAAAGCAACAAGACCTGAGGTTCAAGAGATAGTTGGGTCTCTCATACTTTTGCAACTATGGGCTTTGGAGCGATTTCCAACAATGGCTCCAAAGCTACAACATGTTAATGACGCTCAGTTGGTTGGACGAGCCTACGGTTCTCGGTATGTTGTTTTAATTCAATTTAATTTTTATATCACTAATCTAGTTAATTTAAAATATAAATGATCAATTTAAAAATTTAGGTGGAGAGACAAATTTTGTGTGACTGGGACAGCCACACATGTAGTCAGCCAGTATAGATACATGTTTGATCTGCTTCAACCTAAACAGGTACATTACACTAAACCTAATTGATTATCTTATACACATTTTTATTGTATTTGTCTTTAATATTCTCTAATATAATATTTTGTGTTTCAAGTTATTTGGGAGCCGTACAAAATTATTATGCATACTTTGACACAGATGTCTCTCCAGAATATATTTATTGGTATAATAATATCACAAGGCGTTACGTCACTCGTCCGGGAGCAGTTGTGGGTCATCTGGTAAATGAATATTATCTAATTATTTTTTAATTTAAATTTATTTTAAATATTGTCTAATTGTTTTATAATTCACAGAGATTGAACAACCGTAGACTCCGTGAGGTTGCGAATAATTCGAACCAGGTTCTTGCTATATGTAGTGACAACCAAAGCTATATATGGAGGAAATTCATTATATGTACGATATACCTATTGTTCCTCCACCAGCTCCTAGACGTAAAGGATCTGTTCGGGAAGAGGATGAGTTTGATGAGGTTGCACATAATGTGGAAGAGTTGCCCCCTATGATGCAGACACAGAGTCAAATTGATTAGTCCGATGATGATGATGCCAGCATTTGGTTCAGGACATTATGACTTAGAGGCTGATCCTTTTGTTTTCGTACGTGCATGGACATGGTTGGGGTCGTGGGAGAGCATAATGAATATTTATATTATGAAGCGCCTGCAGAGGTACCAGAGCAACATCAAGAAGAACTCGAGCAACCTCAAGTTCGAAGTCGATGACGACAACCAGCTCGAAATCGACGACGTCCGTCTTATGAGACACATTGATTTTTGTAATTATTTTTATATAAATGAGATATTTAATTTACATTTTTTATTTTTATGAGATTATTATTTTTAATTTATTCTTTTTATATATTATGAATAGTAATTATTTTGATATAAGAGCTTTTAAATGTCACTTACATAAATATAACATCAGATAGTCTAAATCTAAAAAGTTAGGTAAAAAAACTTCAATATTCAAATTTACATATTTTAGATAATAATTTAGGGAATAATAAATCAAATCAACATTCAAAACCTTCACATGCAAGTCTATAAATAAGACTGTATTATTGATATAAAGAACAAAAATTTTAATCATAGTAGTGAGGTCAATAGTTTAAAAGATTTTACAATAATGATCTTGGATTCCTTTTGTACATTTGGTACCAAGATTTTGATGGAGTTTTTCTTCTTCTTTTTTTTTTTAAAAAAAATTATAAATAATAAAAAAATATTTTTAGAAATTGTTTTTATAAAATGAAAACAAATTTATAAAAAAGGAGAGGAAGAAAGAAAGAAGAAGGTGGAATGTGTAATAATTAAAAAAATAAAAAAGGAAAATTTGTATGGATATCTCTCTCTCGCTCAAAATCTCGCTCTCTCAAAATCTCTCTCTCTCTTACTCTTTCCACTTTCATTCTGTCCCAATACAAAATTGTTTTTAACACATCAAATAATTATGAGTGTTATGAGGAAGGTTTTTCGTTCTCTCCACATCAAATAATTATGAGGAAGGTCTCCGGAATGATAATTAAACAGACTCAATAATAATATTAGGGCAAGGTCGAGGGTTCAAAGTTCGACGTGCAAAGGGAAAGGGGAAGATCGAGGGTTCAAAATTCGACCCATCTAGGTCGAATTTTCAACCCTCAACTTATTTTTAAAAAAATAAAACAACAATATTTTTACAAATAGTTTGAAAACGACAATATTTTCCTAAATAGTTTCTAAAAGGACAATATCCTTTTAATTTTCCCCAATTTTGACCCCTAAAGTTAGTGATTTATATATATTTGGTGGCTAAACTTTCAAAATTAATACTTTAGATCTTCATGTTTGCAAAATATTTTTAAATAGCCTCGGACTTAATGCTCATTGGGATTGTGTTTACAATCATAAAAAGTTATCACAGAAAAATCTTAACGGCCAATCTTGTTTGATAAAATGAAATATTTATTAATCTAACAAAACCATCTTCTAATTTTAACTCACGTGCAAAAGGTGATAGATATTAAATTTTTAGAATTAGTTTCCTAAAAATTTACTAACTTCTTAACCATTTAATTAAACATATTATAACAATATCTTTTTACATTAATATGTATGGGAAATTCTTATGAATAGAAAATTCCAAAAGATATTTACGCTTTATAACAAACAATTCCAAAAAACGCTTGTACTTTTCAAACTTTTTGTTATAAAGTGTAAATATTTTTAAATATAATGTATTTTGTTATATATATTTTTAAATGTTGATTAATTCATTTTCTATAAGAATTATTTTTTAATCATTTGCTCGCAAAGATATTTCTTACAACTTTTATCAAATTACTTAGATTAAAAGAGATTTAGTTGGAATTTAAATCATAGATATTTTAAAATAAATTATAAATTAATTATCTAAACGAAAATAATTGAAATAATAACTTTAATTGGGTTCATATAACTAAATTACATAAATTTAGTATTAATTTATAGTTTTTTCTAATTTAAATTGAAATTAGAATAATATTGTGAACTTCTCCCTTACAATTCTCTCTATCTTATCTCTTCCCATTTTATGCTTTTTAATTTTTTTTAATTTTATTTTTTTTTATTTTTACAAATTCGTCTGTATTATTTTCTATTAAATTTTCAACTCGTTATTAATACTTTTTAAAATATTTGTACTTTGTGTTATAATTTTAATAAGATATTTGAACCAATAAAATACTTTTAGCATATAAATTTCAATAAAATATTTTGACAAAAATATTTTTTATTCTTATCCCATGAATTTATTTTTTAAAATATAATAATACAAAAATAGTTTACATCTGATACTCTTATTAAAATTAAAATCATAATGCAAATTATAATACTGCATAGCATTTTTAAAAAGTTATAAATATATTCTTCTCTCACTTCCTTACATATCATCTACAATTTTAAATAAACTTTCTTATAACAAATAACAATAATATAATTAGGTTTAAATAAGAAAATTGTACTTTTCGACTAGCTAACTGATATTGTGATTTAAATCCTTGTTTTTTAAAATTGTTAACATATTAGAAACAACATAAAAAGACAAATAATTTTTAAAAAATTAATATCTAAAGTAACGAAAAAATAACATCTACTTCTCGAACCTTTTCTTATGAAGTGATATTTATTTTGAATTTATAAATATTAAAATAGCAGCAATGGTTTTTTTTCTAAATTTAATGCCGAATTCATTTAGAACTATTATAAATAGATTAAAGTAAAATATATTATTAAAAATTATCCCAAATTAATTTTTTAAAAAATCTTATAAATAGAAAAATCCAAAAAATATTTACATTTTATAACAAAAAAAATTCAAAAAAATATACTTTTTACTATAAAACGTAAATATATTTAAATATTTTTTTATATTTAAAAAGATCCCTTAATTTAAACTAAAATTATAAAAATGAGTTTTAGGTCAACATATTATTCATAATTCCTGTTTCTTTCTTTTTTTCTCTCTCTATTTGTGGTTATTTCATGTTAGATATACTTAAAATTAATTGGGAAATATATATTATTGAAAATTACCTCAATTTGTTATGTTTTTTTAAAAAAAATTATTTTAAAGGATAAAACTACAAAAAAATATTTATAAATGATAGCAAAATATCACAGAACTATCTGTGATAGACATTGATAGACTAGTATCTGTGTCTACCAGATAAACTATTATCGTTGTCTATCGTAGTTTACCACAACTAGACAATGATGTATTGTCATTATTTATAAATATTTTTGTTCATTTTCCTATATTTGAAAACAACATTTTTTTTTTCTCATTATTTATTTTCACATGTATTAACTAAAATTCACATTTCAAAGATAATTAAATGGAAATTAATTCGTCAAATGGGTGTAATAATTAAGATAGTAGACCTTAATTTCTAAATTTTAAGATTGTTAGTAACAAATTTTTATAAACTAAATTTTGAAACAAAAAAACATGTGCAATATAAATCTAATTTTATAATACAACAAAAGTGTAAAATATAGTCAACATAAATTCATACTTTTAATCATAGGTTAAACAACGTTGCACTTTAAATACATGCTTGTATTTAAAAAAAAAAAAATTAATTTATGAACTTAGCTAATAAAAAAAGAATGTCTTATTAGACACAAACATCAAATTATATATGCTATCTCAATGGTTAATAATTTAAATATACATTTAAATTGAACAATTTAAAGATTTCAAATAGTTTTTATACAATATGAAAATACAACAATTGGGTCGATATGATTTATGGTTAATTTTAAATTCCATATACTTCTAAAATTTCTATCAGTGTTTTGAATAGTTTGATTCCAATTTCACAAATCGTCTCTAAAAACTTAAGTACAACCATAAACACATATTTAAAGCTTTCAAAACTAAATGAACTAAATTAAACTTAAAATTCATACAACATAAGAGATCAAAAACAATTTTGAATCTCATTTCATTCAACAAAACATGCTTTAAAAATTATTTTTTTTATCCCTGTAATTTTTTGTTCTATTTGTGTCCGAATGTCTAATATCATTTTTTATATTTTCAAAAACTTAAAACTAATTTTCGAGATTAATTTCTTTCTCGGCTCTCTCTATAAAAGAAAATAGTTTCTATTAACTATCTCTTTATAAATTGTAAAAATATATTCACATGACTTATACACTATCATTAGTATTATTATTATTATTTTATTTTTAATCAACATTCGTGTTAAATGATTAAATTTAAAGTCAAAATGAGTTTAGTTTAATGATATTGGTATACACTCCAATCAAAAGATCGAAAGTTCAAATCTCTACCTTGTAATTATTGTGTGAAAAGAATAATTAAATTTAAGATTTGTTAAAACAAAGATTAAAGTTGACAATTAAAAATATATTGATTAAAATGAAATGAATCCAAAATAATAAATATAGGACTAAATTGGTAATTTAATTATTTAAAAAGAAATTGGAAATTTAATTCATGAAAACTGAAAAAATAATTAATGTGAAAGGATCTAAGGACATCAATCCACGTGTGCAGAATCAGTTTAATACAGGGCTGACGCGGCGACACGTCTGGTGGGCCCTCCTTTTGTTTTACCGTTCGCCATACTGTCCATGACTGACCAATCAGAAGCTAGCAAACACGGAACATCTGGCAATTTTCAGCCATTAATTTTTTACATAGTGAGTGCCCAATTTAACCCTAATGTTCATAACTCCATCCTTTAGACAGAGTAGGGAGTTCATGGTAATTCACCCATTTAACTCAATCCTTACCATTGCATAGGATAGGAATCTTTGCTTTTTGTTATTCAATTTATTAAATTCCCAATTTGGGGTTGGTTTATTAGTGGAGATAGTAAGTCCACAAGTTTATAGTCCTTTGGGATTAATGTCTAGTAATTAATTTTACGAGTGAAATGGGAAATTAATTTTAATGTGGATGAAAAAGTAATGAAATTTCATTAGTTATAATTTTTTTTTTTCATTTAATCAACAGAGATTAACATTTATTGTGGATAATTTTATAGAAAAGGGTAAAACTAACCCAGAAGATGTCAAAACCATCAAACCAGTTGAGGAAGAGAAGTTCATGCCAATAACAACATCTTATACATGAGAGGAGGTCTATGAAAAGGGGTGAGAATGGGCCAAAACCCAATGTGAGCTGGAAAAATCCTCGAGAAAGATGCGACCTGAGCTATCTGGTCTAATAAAACCCTAAATATGTCATGAATGGACTCTAACACCTAATGTAAAGGGTCTAGGGCAAATAATAATCCTATAAATATGTAATGCCCCAAGTCCAGGATTCGGAATCCGGATTCGGCCCCTAATGGTCCCGACATTCCCCTGCGTCCCCTACGACCTGGCTATGTCATCTTCTCTTGCCTTGAATGCTTCTAGAAGTGAAAGTTGTCCCCACAAACCAACACGGGTCCTTTCAACATGCTTTGTCTTCACTCGCACGCACGCTTAACTTTAGAGTTCTTATGATTGAGCCACTGAAAAGGAAGGTGCACCTTGTTGGTATAGGTAGTAACTTTCAATTCTTTTAAGCCTTTCTCAACCATACTTTCATGTCATCAAGATCCCTCTCATTCATATGTGATATCGGTTCATTCATGTACTCTCCTAAACTCGGGTCGTTACAAAATATATCATAAGTGAAATTCTCTGAATTAAAGCATTCTACTTCTAGTTTTCTCATCTTTTAAGCATCAGAGCGAGTGTGACATTTACCACATTGATAAGCAAGATTATTTTTCTTTGTAGGTTTCTTGTTTTCTCCATACAAATAAATATACTAATATTGCCTTGTCTAAATTTTAACATCAACAACATTAAAGATTGAAAATGAATATTCAATGAAAAATCAATGTTAGAAAAGTATAAATCTTAAAACATATAGATCAAATTGAAACAAAGCTCAAATATAAAAAATAAAACAATAATATTTTACAACTCAAAAACTAAATTAAAATGAAATTCAAAATTAAAAGACTAACCGTATAACATTTTAAAACCTAAAAATCAGATAAAAGCATAAAGGTTATTATCATCCGGCAAATAAAGTTAAAAGGAAAAAAAAAAAAAAAAGAGAGAGAGAATGAAAAGTAAAGAAGGTATGGTTGACTAAAATGGTAAAGTGGAAGAAATAAAGTGGAAAACGGCAAGAGAAAATTGGGAAAAGATGAGTGGGTGATTGGTTGCGGGTGCAGAATGTCCATATGTGTGGTCGTATTCTGGTCAAGAACTCCATTATTTCCACGGTGAGTGATGGAATTAACCCTGAATCCAAACACAACCTGCTTTCTTTCTTTCTTTCTTTCTAGTCAAACCTCTCTCCTCTTCCCGGTCTCTCCGTAGTCAAATTTGGACAAACATTTCTAAAACCAATAAATGCAATATTGAATATTAGGAATTCCTAATTCTAGTTTCAATATATATATATATTTTTTTTTTTTGTCACTAACTCGAGGTATATCATAAGATTTTTTTAAAAGATTAAATAAATAACGTCACATGCAAAGATTTGTTTTTCATTTGACTTTTGTAGATTAAACAATTTTAAAAAAATATATAATTAAGAGTTTATTAATTTCTTTACTTTGTTTATAAAAATATATAAACATAGTAGAAAAGTTTAATTATTTAACTTGAATTTTTTTTGTATACATATTAATGTGAAGGAAAAAATTGTCTTCCTTAGTTTGTGTTCAAATACAAATCGTAGTCTAATATAGAACATAAGCAATGTGAAAATTGTTTTGGCTAACCAATAGTGGTCCTTGTGCAACTAGACAATTTTCGCCTGAGATAAAATGGGATTGAGACAAAGAATGTTCCACCAAAAGTTTGAACAGGTAACATTTTTATTTATGTCCTTTTCAAATAATAATAAAATTCAAATCATATATTTTTGACCGAGAGGTTAAAAGTTTAAATCTCTACTTTCACATGTTTTTTAAATAAAAGAGAAAAAATATATGTCAAAATACTAGTTTTAGAGAACTCATAACAAATAACTGTTTGTGTTTATCTTTAATTATTTAGGCCCCATTTTATAATCATTTTGTTTTACATTTTCGAAAATTATGCTTGTTTCCATACCACTTCTTTATCATGATCTTAATTTTTCTAATCTTAACACTTAAATTTTTAGTCAAATTCTAAAAACTAAAACAAAAGTTTTATTTGGGTTAATGTTTAAAACTTTGCTTGGTCTTTTAAAGCATTTTAAAAAACACTACAAGGAATTTAGTTTTTGTTCTGACGAAGTTTTTCAAACGCCAAAGAAGTGTTGGGAGAACCCATTTTTTTCGACTTTTTTTTTTTTACGTCGAAAAAAATATGATCTCTTGACAATAATTTCAATAGCGTCGGGAAAAATATGCTCTCCTGACGCTGTTTCTTGGACCGTCGACATAAAAAAACGTTGGAAAACAATTTGTTGGCCTCTCCCGACGCTAAGATCGCGGCGTCGGAAGATAGTGCTTATCTCGACGGTATATACGAGGCGTCGAGATTTTTTTTTAAAAAAAAAGTTGAAATTTTTTTAATTAAAGCTATCCCAATGGAAGTTTAAACTACAGTCATGAGAACCTAGTTGGCCCGATGTTATTTAAAGGTGTCGAGATAAGGTGAATTTATCTTGATTTTTACAATAATATGAGATAGAGTAACATATCTTGATTCATGATAATGATCCAAAAGGGATTGTGTTTCTCTCTCTTTGTCTTCATTCAAAAATTATTTAGGTTTCTTGATGAGGATAAAATAACTACTTAATCAGGACCGATTTCTTAAGGGTTTATCACTATATAGAGGCACCTCCTATCATGGTGTTTAATTAGGAAATTTTCTTTTAATTATCTCTTACTTAATTTAGGAAAATGGTGGATAATGTGCACATACCACATTAATGATAATCTCAAATTTGAATTAAACCTAATATGTACTTTTAAATTTGTAATGATTTAGTCCTTGATCATTATTACAAATTTTAAAGTACAAAAAATAAAATTGTCACATAGTAAATTTTAAAAATTAAATTGTTACAAAATTGAAAATAGAGACTAAATCGTTACAAATCAAGTTTAGGGACTAAATTATTACTTCTACGAAAGTTTAAGAACCAAATGTGTTTTATAACCTATTATTATAGGGTAGAATATTTGAACTATATATGCATAATTAGATAGCTTGGTAGGTAATATTGTTTTGTTTCAATTAGGTATAAGAAATTTCTCTTTAAATGATATTCTTTCCCCAAATAATTAACCATTTGAAAAGTGTGTTGTTTTCAAATATAGGAGAATGAACAAAAATATTTACAAATAATAGCAAAATATCACATTCTATCTGTGATAGATCGCGTTAGACAGTCATAGATTACTGTCTGTATCTATCATGACACAAATAGATACAAATAGTAGTCTATCATTGTTTATTGCGATCTATCACAGATAGACTGTAATATTTTGTTATTAATTATAAATATTTTTAGTAATTTTGTCATTTAAAATAATCTACCTTAAAAAAAAATAAAAGTAAGTTCAAGTAGAAAACTAAAATTAGTGATAAGTTCAAACCCAAATGATGTGACATCAAGGACATAAGTGATTATTTAAAAAATCTTAACAATTATTTGGGATTGGTATAATAGATTAAGATTAAATTTATTAAAATCACTTTTTAATACAACCTCATTTTACACCTATTTTAAAATCAGTATAATTAATAATAAATTTTATTTAAGATTTATTTAATATATCTATTTCCTTCTCACTACTCAAATCTATCTTCTAATTTTCATAGTTGAATGAATCAATTTTTTTTTTAAAAAAAATTATACCATATTTATCCTTTTTTAGAAAATAAAATTGTTTCCCTTACTATTTAAAAATTAATCTTTGAGCAAACAAAATATATCCTTCCAAATAATTATTTTAAATTTGTAAATTATAAAATATAAATAAAGAAAGTTGATAATAGGTCTAATTTAGTTATTATATCTAAAGCAAGATGATTCATTATTAATTCACCAAACATTTGAAGCTGAAATTTTCCACCCACTAATTTACTCATTTTACAGCTGATTTTACTAGAAGTACAATTGTCAGCCGTAACCGAGGCCTAGCCTAAGTAAAGCTCAACAAAAATTGCAGCGGTCAACATTAAAGGAACATCTGATTATGATCAGTTGTGTAACAAAAGGTGCAAGTGAAAGTTTCGATACACTTCAATATCTATACATGGACATTTAATCCAATCCAACCAACCTTGTGATATTCTTTTTGCTTTTTTGAGCTAACAGAAATATAAAAGCCAAGACCTTTGGCAGCAAACTGTTCAATTTATTCAGCATATGAGAGAGAGAGCCATTCTGACTTCATCAACTCGGTTGCAATCTTTGCTTTCATGATTGGAACTATAAAACAACTTATTTGAATTTCTTATCATAAACATAATCATTCAACAAATAACAGTTTTCGATGATTATACCACACAAATTGAGTTTGAAATGTGTCAGGTGGACAGGTGGACATCAATGATTCGATGATTATACCACATAAATTGAGTTTAATGTTGAAATCTTCATCTATGGTTTAGTAATACTACTGCTGAATCTCTGGAAATCTGCAGCTGATCTTCTTCCACAATGGTTGATTCATGGCTTTTATCTAATTCACTGGGCTAATAATATTATCTTCTTTTCAACCAGCTAAATGCACAATTAATCGTCGGTACCAAAGTAACGATCGCCAAATTCACCCAGACCGGGTATGACACGATAATTTTCGTCCAATCCAACATCGATCTCAGAAGTGACAATTTTCAAGGATGGGAAGCGTTTGCAAACACAGTGAATTCCCTCAGGGGCCTGAACTCGGAAGTTGCGATATTTGACATCAGTAAAGGTATTTACAACCAAGTTTTATTAAGTTTAACCAATTTGGATAGCATAAAATAACTCACAGAGATCAAGTTGAGGAATATGATGTGCGCTTCTGGAACTCCCTTTTGTATGAGTAGATCAATTGCTTGATTAGCTGAGTTGCCTGCAAAGAACACAAATATATATGCTTTAAACATAACTTATTAATTATTAATTATCAGATAAAAGTTATCGGTAATTTCTTATTAAAGAAAACAAAAATAAAATACATGAATAATGTGATAAGAGTTACTAGTCATTCAATGACCACTTAATTAGGCTAACAAAACTTGAGAATCATGTTGTAATCGTCTACTCTAAATATCACATTGTCTTATAGACTGATTAATGATAGGTAAAAAGGAATACAAACTTATAATATAAGGATAATGACATGGTTACCAGTAGCAAGAACGGGATCTAGAAGCAGGACATGTCGCTCTGATATATCACTGGGTAATTTCTCATATATCAGCTGTTTAGTTTCAAAACAAAACAAAAACAAAGAACTTGTAATGTTGATATAACCCCGAAAGTGACAGAAGAAAGCACAGATCAAGCTCCAACAAACTCTATAATTCAGGAGTAACATTTTAGTCTTACCTGCTTCCCATTATCTCCCTCACGGTGAATCAGAATCTTCCCAATTTTTATCCCTTTGCAACATGCACGCAATGCATTTTCCATGCTTTCACCACTACATTATTAGATTGAGGATAACTGTCATCAATGAGAACCTTCTCATCAAGTCTTAGGGCTTAGTTAATAATAATATACCTCATTTTTCCTCAAAGTCAGATCCAAAATTTATCACAACAGATGCAACCAGCAAGTTTGATAGATTCAGACAAATTCTAGTTGCCATATTCAGAGATCAAGTATTGATATATAGTCATGTCAAACTTACCTTCGAACAATGGATACTCCACATAGTTTTTTGCAGAAATCAACCCCAGTGTACACAGATGCTGAGATCAAAAGCATACATTCATTATTCATCAGTAACCACATACCAGGAAAGCAGGATGAATTCAGACACTCACGGCAAGAGAAATGAGTTTATTGCACAGATAGATTTCAGAAAGCACAAGCCTCGTTACTTCCTCAACTCACCCGTAGGAGTGATCACTTGTTTTTCAGTAAACGGCAAATGGCCAAGGCCGTGCTCCACAACCTGAGAATCAAAAGAAACAAAATATATGATTAAGATGTTGAGATTGTACAACTTTACTGGCAAAAACAAACTAGCATTTGAGTTTTGTAGCGGAAAGTACCAGACGAATCAGTCGATCTGAATAGAATACAAAATCATGCTTTGAAATGTCCCGATCTCGTATTAATGTATGCATGCCTCTTATCTGTGTGAATTCAGTTACCCACGTGAGACATGGAGAGGAGTAACAGCTCAAATGAGAACAGGAACAATTTATATCTTCAGTCTGTCAGGGCCCCAATAGTCAATACGTATGTTAGAAGGGGTAGAAATGAGAATTCCCCCTTGGTACTGTGTTGGTTGTTACTATTATGGAACTGTTTGCTTTATTTTCTTGTTTGGGGTATTTAGTCTCCATTAATGGATTGGTGTAGCTTTTATAATAATTGTTGGCAGCTGTGCTTTTAAAGAAACAGCTGTGAAATGATGTAAAGTAGTATTTGATAAATTTTAATTTTAAATTAGAAAAACTAGTTACGGTGTTTGATAAATTAATATTAAATTAGTGTAATTTAGTTATGTGACCAAACTTGGCTTACTATTTCAATTATTTTTGTATGGATAATTAATTTATAATTTATTTAAAATTGTATATGAAATGAAGCAAAATAGTGTTTGGTAAATTTTCATTTTAAATTAGAAAAAACTAGTTACGGTGTTTGGTAAATTAATATTTAATTAGTGTAATTTAGTTATATGACCAAACTAGGTTTATTATTTCAATTACTTTTGTATGGATAATTAATTTATAAATTATTTAAAATTGTATATGATTTAAGTTCAACTAATTTTATTTAATCTAAATTATTTGATAAAAGTTTTAAAAAATAACTCTTATAAAAAAAAAGAATCAAATGACAAAATATATTAACATGAAATGATATTATTATAATATATTTATTTAAATGGTTAAGAAGTTAGCAAATTTTTAGGGAAGCTATATCCAAAAGCTGGTATCTATTAGTTTTAATACTAGTTAAAATTAAAAAGTGATTTAGATTAATAAATAATTTATTTTACCAGATAAAGTAGGCCGTTAAGACTTTCCCATAATCACTTTTTAGGATTGCAAACGCAATCCCAAACGGAGCCTTAATTGACTTGTAGTGTTTTTGGAGGTTAGGCTTTTGTGACTTAAGTTGTGGTTCGTAGATAGGGTCGGCACAGGGATTCCCCTGTTAATACCTAATACAGGCTAAATTAGGGTTGGGTTTGGGCTTGGATACTTTAGTTGGGCTAGATTGGGCTAAATGTAAAAAGTTAAATACTTATTATTATTATTATTATTATTATATATAAAATAAATATTGAAATCTAGGCAAGGTCAAGGTCAGGGTGGGGATACCCTCCCCATCCCCGAATGAGGACCCTGAAAAGGTCCTCGATTTGACCCCCATCCCCCGTCAACCTTCGGGGCAGGGCCCTGCGAGGAATTTTGCCAACCCTATTAGTAGATCACACCATGATACCTTCACCTTCTCGGATTGGCGAGTATCTTGTAACTTGGGTTTATCCTTTCTTTTGTTAATGAAAATTAGTATTTAGTGAGGTATTAACCTTACATTGGTTTCAGAGCATTGTTCAATCTTAGGAAAGCTAGGAAAGATGGTGCAAAGACGACTCAAGGAAAAAATAGAGTTGGAATGTAGATGAGCGAAATTAGAGAAGAAGAGGCAAAGCTGCCCGAGATCGGTAAGGTGATGAGAGAGCTAACACAAAATGTGGAAAGGATAGCACACCAAATGAAAGGCCAAATGAAGTTGGCGAACGAAAACTAGAAAAATATTGTGTTAATGTTTAATAACTACAAAGATCATAGACAGGCAACGGAAGAGACACAACATGCGATCTCCATCTTGGCTAAAGGTATAAATCCCAATAGCACTCCAGAAAGCAAGATGGCTCAAGCAAAACGAAAACACCCCAAAACTAACAGGTGTCTTTCGTGCGAAAAAAAAATGAGAGTTCAAATCAAAGAAAAAAAAAACAAAGGGTATGCGAATCGAAGCAAGTTCAAGAAAATCTCAATGTCGAATTTTAAGGGAGAACAACCCGGCTCCTAACTATTTAGAGTAGAGCAATATTTTGACATTCATCAACTGACATTCGAAAAAGTTAATTGTAACAACAATTAGTTGCTTCGGTGCGCTGTTACATTGCTACTCTTGGGCTAAAGGTCGTGAACCATTTGAAGGATGGAAAGACTTGAAGCGGCGGATGTTGGATCGTTTTCGACCATCGCAAGAGGGTCCATCTACGCGCGATTTCTGGAAATCAAGCAAACGTCAAGTATAGCCGATTTCAAGGAGAGATTTGAGGCTATGTCAATGCCTTTTCCTCTCCTAACAAATGGAATAGTTGTGAGTACTTTCCTTGATGGATTGGATGAAGATATCAAAGCTGAAGTCATCTATTTTGAACCAATGGGCTTGGCCAAATTATGAAAACGACCCAAAGAATAGAAGACGAAAATATGGAAATCCAAAACTAAATAGGCCCACCTCCTTCCAAGACCCAAAAATTGTTCCACCCCTCTTCTCGAACCCAAAGCCTTTTAATAAGCCTAATGAGCCCACCCTGTTTGTACCATACTCTCAATGGCAACCAACCCACCAACAAGAAAGAAGTTCCATGCAGACATCTCTCAAACATGGAGCTCCAAGTGAGAAAAGAATGAGGCCTTTGTTTCCAATGTGATGAAAAGTACTCCGTTAGCCACAAGTGCAAGAGCAAGGAGTTAAAGTTGCTTCTCATCAACGGCGATGTGATGAAGAGGAAATGACCATTGAAAGTGGAGAGGGTCCGTCTAAGGAATCAGTTGAAGAGATGGTTTTGTCCTTTTTAGATATCATAATTACAAAGGACTTCCTATTGCTTGAGTTAAGAGGCATACCTTATACTTGGGATGCAATGACTCAGTACTCTGAGAGTGACAAAGGTGGATTGAAAAAGATTGACCATAACGATTGGCCAAGAAGGTACTTAGGTGGTGATCAAAGGGGATCCTACACTCATGAGAGAAGTCTCTTTTAAGACCTTGAAGCGTCCATGGGAACAAGGTGATTAGGGATTCCTCGTGGAGCTATGAGCCATAACTACACAGGTGGATGAAGTTAATGTTCTCATGGCAACTCAAGGTTCATCCCTACCATCCAAGGTCAGTAGATTTTTAAATAAGTATGAAGATATATTCCAAATACCTTCCAACCTACCTCTGCATAGGACCTTGATCATTGCATCACGCTAACAGAAGGGAAGCAACCCTTCAACCTGAGGCCCTACCATTACCCTGCCATCTAGAAGGACGAAAATGAGAGACAGATCGATGAGATGCTCTCAACTGGAATTATACATTCTAGCAATAGCCCATACGCAAGCTTTGTTCTCCTCGTCAAAAAGAAATATGGTAGTTGGAGATTTTGTGTGGATTATCGTACATTGAATGAAGCTACCATCCCAGACAAGTTTCCCATTCATATCATTGAAGAATTCCTCGACGAACTTCATGGGGAAAAGTTATATACTCTAAATTGGATCTTTGCTCGGGCTATCAACAAATCAAGGTAAATGAGAAAAATTGTGTTTCGCACTCATGAAGGTGGCCTCTACGAATTCTTAGTGATGCCTTTTGGCCTTAAAAATGCTCCAGCCACCTTCCCTGCACTAATGAGTTGAGTTTTTCGCCCATTCTTATGAAGGTGTGTTTTTGTATTCTTTGATGACATTCTCGTGTATAGTCCTCATATGGAATCCCACGTAACTCATCTCATCATGGTTTTCAATACTCTGTGTGTGTGGTAACACTTTATTTGCCAATCTCAAGAATTGTACTTTCACCAAACAAAGGATAGATTATCCAAGTCATTGGGTGTCTATCGAAGGAGTTGAGGCCTATCCAGAGAAGATTTGAGCTATTCCTAAATGGCCATGACTGTTGAATGTTAGGGAACTTTGAAGTTTCCTCGGCCTTACCAGCTACTATAGGCGTTGTCTTGAATTATGGCCAGATTGCCCAACCCTTACATTTAATGACCAGAGACAATGTGTTTACTTGGACGAATGAGGTCGTGTCTGCCTTTGAAGCTTTGAAAAAGGTCATGGTCACACTCCCTGTGTTTGCTTTGCCCGGTTTCTCCATTCCTTTCATTGTGCAGACAGATACATCCAGAATGGGACTTCGGGCTATACACTCTAAAAAACAGAGGCCCATAGCCTTATTAGCCATACTTTGTCTACTAGAGCCCCAAACTATAGAGAGAACTCATGGCTATAGTGATGGCTGCCCAACAATGGAGGTCCTACTTGTTGGGGGAGAAGATTCATCGTGCGAATTGACCAATAGTCTACAGTTTTTGTTTGAGCAGAAGTCCATTCCTCCAAGGTATCAAAATTGGGTGGCAAAACTTTTGGGATATGATTTCTAATATTGCCTTGGCTTGGAGAACAAAGTTGTTGATGCTCTTTCCTGAATGCCACCTACAGGACATTTGCAACAACTATTAGCTTCAGCCATCCTTCAGATGGATGTTCCAAAAGAAGAAGTGAGTTAAGATAAATTTTTCTGCCAACGAATCCCAACAACCATCTTAAATTCTCTTTAAAACAAGACACCTTGATGTACAAAGGGCGGCTAGTGATGGCACCCAACTCTATACTTATTCCCTATTGTGTTACACGCTTACCATGATTCGATTGATGGGATAACTTTAATGGAGGGAATGGTTACGAAATATGTGGATGGGCGTGTGGTTTGCCAAAGGAACAAGAGTGAATCCCTGTCACTAGTTGGACTTCTACAACCCCTTCCGATACCTAATCGAATTTGGGAAGATATTTCGGTGGATTTCATTGAGGAGCTTCCACGTTTGCACAGTTACGATTCAGTGTTTATGATTGTTGACCAACTAAGTATGTGCACTTTATTCCTCTGTCCCATCCTCATTCAGCTAAGACAGTGGCCAATGTTTTTGTCAAAGAGGTTGCAAGGTTGCATGGGTTTCCCAAGTCCATAGTTTCAGATCATGAAAAGATTTTTGTGAGCAACTGGGCAGGGTACTCAGCGAAGACAAAGCACAACCTCTCATTCACAAATGGATGGACAAACAGAGATCGAAAAAACAAAAGTTTGGAGACTTACTTGAGATGCTTTTGTGGAGAGCCACCAATGCAATGGTCAAATTGGCTTCGTTGGGCTGAGTATTGGCACAACACCACCTAGCACTCCGATTTGAGAACTTCACCTTTTCAAATTGCCTATGGTTGGCCCCCACCCTTACAAATGTTTTATGGTAGCCAACAGACCACGAATGCCACTCTTGACCAACAGTTATCGAAAGGGATGAAATGATTCAGCTGTTACGATTCCACCTTAGTCAAACCCATAATCTAATGAAGAAATTTGCGGATAGACATGGAAGAGAGCTGGAATTTATTGTTGGTGATTGGGTATTTCTCAAGCCACATTCGTATAGGCAAGCCATTGCGGCCAAGAGAAAGAATGAGAAGCTCTCTCCTAAATATTTTGGTCCAGATCAGTGAATGAATAGGGTTTATTTCCTACAGGTTGGAGTTACCTACTGACGCATCCATTCATCTAGTATTCCATGTTTCACAGCTTACTTATATCAGCTTTAGGCAGTGCTACGACCATAGAGCCCACTCTTCCGTGTTTGGCAAATCAGTTTGAATGGCTTGCAATTCCAAAAGATGTGTCTGGTTATCGTTTGAAGGAGGGAACAAATGACTGGGAAGAGCTTGTGCAACGGAAGGGCCTTCCTAAGCATGAAGCCACATGGGAAGATTATGTAGAGTTACACGATCAGTTTCTAGTTTTTCCCTTTAAGGACAAGGTGAATCTCCACCCCCAAAGCATTGCCAAGCCCCCAATAGTTAATGCGTATGTTAGAAGGGGTAGACATGAGAACTCCACCCCTAGTACTGTGTTGGTTGTTACTGTTATTGAACTGTTTGCATTATTTTGTTGCTTGGGGTATTTAGTTGGCTGGTAGTTTTGTTGGATGACTTTTGTGATTTGAGTTATGGTTAGTAGATCACACCAGGAGAACTTCATCGTCTCGAATTGGTGAGTATCTTGTCACTTGGTTTTATCCCTTCTTTCGTTAATGAAAATTAGTATTCAGTGAGGTATTAATTTTACAGTCTTGTCTGAAACAAACAACATAAACGGGAAACAGAGTTTCTGGTAAACGTAAACCTCTCAACCAGTGACAACAGTCAACAGGCTCATTTCTCAAGCAACAAATTCCATCTCCGTTACACATATCTTTGACTTTTTTTTTTCTAAGAATAAGAGCCTCGGGTCTACTGCTGCACAACTCTCAGTCTGCACAATTTTTTCCAGCTTAAGGCCGGCGAAGATTGATTCTGGTAGATAATAAAGTGTAACAATCTGGACAGACAACTGAAGGTAAATAATTTACCCTATTTGGCCGGTCCTTTAGAGGGAAAAGGGAAACATAACGTACCAATTTCAGGGAACTGCTATTTGAAAATGTTATACGATACCTGAAATGTTGACTGAATGACGGTAACATTGGGGTATATTTTGCATAGGTCATGCTGGCCTAACTTAGTATGGATGTGTTGCACAATCAAATCAATTGCAACATGATTATCACCCCCACGTGGTATGATCACATCGGCATACTTCTTTGATGGCAGAATGAAATCATCAAAAGCAGGTTTTACAAACTTTGCATACTGCACAAATAACACAAATGAAAACACCACTTAAGTATACAGTGAATTTGAAAACAAATGTCAAAGGAATGCCAATCAGATGTTGTACACTGAAGTATTCTTATTGTTATTCATACGCAAACTATAAGACTTCGGGCCTATTTGGATGACTAGGAAAAAAATGTTTTTTCAAAAAAATTAATTTAATCAAACTCTTTTGGTAAGATTTATTTAAAATACACTTTTAAAAATGTTTCACAAGTTAAGTGGTTGCCAAACACTTCAATTTTTTCCAAAATAACTTATTTTAAGAATTGACACTTGAAAATTTAAACCAAACACACCATTACTCAGCTCACATAAACAAAAGCAAATCCTTCTAACGGTACAACTATTCTTTTGTCAACAAATAAAAATAACACTTCAACTATTCTCCTTACTCATTGCTCTGAATGACAAACAAGCCTGTGATCTTATTGAATAGGATATGACCAAGTAAACCATTGCAAGAATAACTTTGTTGATCAGGTTAGATTGAGATTATTTTTCAATTATTCAGATATAAACTTGATCGAGGTAGCTTAGACTGGGAAGGGGGGCATGATTTGGATTTCTTCCCAGGGAACCACCATGATTGGAAGCAATGATTTGGCTCAAGTTAGTGAATTCCTCAACAAATTGGAGATTACATCTTTCCTTTTCCACAATGCTCAAAATGATTATGATTTAGTTATGATAATAACCAAGGAATGAGCTGGGGGAGCATTTCAAAATCCTCACGGTCTGAAGGAAACACAATTTGATGATAGAAAGCTATGGAAGACTGGTGAAATATTTTCAATCTATACACAGGCTTCAACTTTTTTAATCAAAGATGGAATTAGGAAAGAAAATTGTTATTTTACCTGTTCAAGAACAGAGTTAATGTCCCTGCCCCTTTCTACTGTATCACGTCTAATTCTACGAGCAAGCCTCACATCAGGATCTTAAACCAATGCAATGTCAAATATTAGATGAAGGTGGAGAATATTTAATAAGTAATGGTAATATGTAGAGGATTATTTTAAATCTGTATTAAAGATCATTAAGTACGAACTCTATTTCAATCCAAATCTCTTGCACATTTGCAGATAATAAAATGTCAGCCCCAAAGAAGGGCCAACAAACCCTATGTTCCTACCCTTCCTTTCAGAATTCACCTCTCTCATTTCATCCACAGGATATGAGAAACTTTAAACTAAATGTTCTCACTAAGTCTGAGTTCGGAGCTCTTCACTCATACTATTCATGAGTATGACGTGAAAGCTTTGCAAAAGTTTACACACATGCAGGACAAGAGTCTAAAGCCTACGATGTGGATAGTGAAACTAAAGGGTTAAAAATGAAAATTGAAAGAAAAAAGTAAAGAAAATAATAGCAGCGAGATTTTGAACCTGTGTCAACAAATATCTTCATATTCATCAGATTGCGGACTCTCTGGTCATGGAAAACCAAAATACCTTCCAAGATGATAACATTAGATGCATTTACCTGGTGCCAACCAATGATTAATTTTCTGAAAAATTGTACCAAAGAATAGGACCAACACCCTCAAGAAAGAAACACAAGTGAACACTTGGAAAGAGATGTCAGCACCTGTCGGAAACTATCTACACAGCGTTGATGAGTTTTAAAATCATAAATTGGGACCTGGTAAGGTTGGCCACTCTTTAGCTTCTCAATGCAATCTACAAGCTGCTCGGTGTCAAAAGAATCTAGGAACAATTCAATTAAAATAATCAAAGAGAGGGTATGTGTTGTTTCTATTGAACATAACGGAAACTAAACCCAGAAGCTTAAGCTATTGAATTATAGCAAACTCAATGCCCTTTTATCTATACTCAACATCACCTAGTTTAAAAGCAAGAATCAAATCGTTATCCCATACATTAAGAAATATTTACAGGTGATATAACAATAAAGATCTATGCTTTCCTTTACAATGTCAGTAGAGAAAAAACAAGTTGAAATCAATAATGTCATTACCAGGATGATCAAAGTTATACTCGTGCACGCGTTCTAGTTCCTCAGCTGTCAACCCGCGGTAAAACGAGTCCTACAGCAAAGCCAGGAAGTTCAGGAAACGGAAGAAAATTCTAGGAGTACGATCCAGCGGATAGGAAGCTAACCTGATTGACCAGCACAACCCTGTGATCATGAAGTTGCTGGATAATCATGTCACACACCGTCGTCTTCCCAGAAGCGGTACCTCCAGAAACACCTAGCAAATTGACGATACCAACAATTATAACGATTTTGATCCAAACGGAAAAGAGTTGTAACTTGTAATGGAGGATCAAAACAAAACCAACGGCGAAGATGAAAACAAATCAACTATCCCACAAAAATCCAAATCCCCTCGGAAAGCATTCAAGAACAGAGAGAAAAATTACCGATGACGAAGGGCTGCTTAGGAGAGTTGGCATCGGCCTGTCCAAAGGAAGAGGAAAGAGAAGAGCGGTGAGCCGGAGAGGAAGTTGAGGAAGACGGCGGAGAAGAGAGACGTCCATCGAGTCTGAGGCCAGAGAAGTGAGGTCCGGAGGCGGCTTCCATGACGTAGTCGATCGGAATGGTTTCTTCCGGCATGATTTTGCTGATCAGCTGACCAGTCGACGGTGGAATTATCCGGTGTCAGATGCTGGAAAATGCGACGGCGGACACCGGCGGATTGAGCAAGAGATGTCTCCGTGTTTTGTTTTTATAAAGGAGATGTCTCGTCGCTGAAATTTGACGCTTCAGTTTAGAAAGGTGTTTTATTTTAATGAAAAATAATAATAATAAAAGGTTGACCGTGACCTCTAAAATCTATCTATATTCATATTTATATCTATATATTTGGGTAACTTTGTTGGTTGGTTTTCTTGTCTCTCGTTGAAGTTTGAGATCGTTGATAACGATAAAAAATGAAAGCTAGTAGAATCAATAGATGTGAGTTTTGATTTCTCCTCTTATTCCTCTTTTCTAGCATGTTTATGGTTTTGTTTGAATGTTTATCGTACAAATGCATATTTTATTTTACTGTTTTTGTTTCCATAAAAACGAATGTTTAAATGTAAGGCATTCACACGTTTATGCGAAAATTCGAGTTCTACACTAATATATATAGATACATTCTAATATATAATTAATTATAAATATAATTTATAATTAATACTATATAAAAAAATATATATATTTGAATGTGATACAAATTGATATAATGTAAATAGATACATTATAATACAAAGTTAATTTTGAATGAGATTCAAAATTATACTTTATAATATGACAGAGATAAATATTTGAATATGAATAAGATTTATATTAAAACTATAAGTTATGTGAGAGGATATGATTTGAATATGATGCAAATGAAATTACATATATGATATTTAATTATTAATTAGTCAATTGTTAATTTAATTATATATTAAATAAGATTTATTATATATATTTAAATTGAATAATTAAAAATAAATCCCAACTATCGATGTGTGGATGAGAGTTTTAACTTCTCATCCGCTCCTATTTCACATTGAACAACAAAGTTAAAGATGAAAAACATGTGTGTTGGACTTGAAAATATCTTTGCAAAAGTTCTCTCATGCAATTCCTCTCTCAATTACTCATTCCCTTACTGTAATCAAGGAACCCGCACATCCTTGATTCTTTTTCTAGAGAATAGCAAGGAAGCCAAATGGTAGTATCTTGTTGGTGTTCCTAATGTACGTGAAGTTGAGGGAGAAATATGTGTAAAGGAGTTCACAATTGTTCGATTGGTGTAGAAAAGAACTACTTGAAGACAATTTTCGGAGGTTAGTACTTTTAATACATTATTCTATGTAATGCTTATTATTTTATTTTTATCATATAATATATGTTTTCTCTATTTTTTTCGCGATTTTCAAAATGAATCTTGATTCACACGCGTTCACGTACTTCCGTTGAGGAATTCGATTCCTTCAATTGTAACGTCTCGCATTATAAATCTAAGTTTATTTTAGAAATTCTAATTTAATTAGAATATGGGTAATTTAATTGTGAAATTTCTAATTTAATTTGAGAATGATTTTCTAAGGCCCCATTTGATCACTATTTTGTTTTTTGTTTTTGTTTTTAAAAGTTAAGCCTATGAACACTACTTTCACTTCCAAATTTCTTCCTTTGTTATCTAAGTTTCACCAATAGTTTAAAAAATCAAGCTAAATTTTGAGAATTACAAAATTAGCTTTTAAAAAGTTGTTTTTGTTTTTAGAATTTGACTAATAATTCAACCATTGTATTTTAAAAAGATTCACATTGTAAGAAATATGGATGAAATAGGTTTAATTTTCAAAAAGAAAAACAAAAAAAAACAAAATGGTTGCCAAACGGGACCTATATTAATTAGATTATGGAATTTATAATTTAATTAGAATGTGGATAATTTAATTAGATTATGAAATTTTTAATTTAATTAGAATAGGATTTCTAAATTAATTTGATTATGGAATTTCTAAATTAGATTGTGGAAATTCTAATTTAATTAGGATATGGTTTTCTAAATTAACTAGATTAAGGAATTTCAAATTTAATTAAAAGGCAGATTTTCTAATTAGATTATGTCTATTATACTTCTACTTTAAATATGGCTTTTCTAATTAATTAAAAAAAATGGATTTCCTAATAAAGTAAAGTGTCATAAAATAGAAATTTAATCTATCTACTACTTTAATTATGAGATTCTAAATAATTCAGAATTAGGATTATTTCTTCTCTTTATAAATACACTTTGTTCTAAACCATTTACTTCATTTCAAAGAGAGATTACCTCGAGAGAAAAGTCCTACCTAGAGATAAGAGATGAATCTCCTTGGATTTCACAAATTTCAATTAAGTTCTTCTTCTTTTCACCGTTAGTTTTCTTAGGTTTTTTTTTAGTGCTTACGAGAATTAATTTTGAATTTTTTAGCCAACATTCCTTGAAATTAAGAGTTTATTTCGGATTAAACTAATCGAGTAGGTAGGCCTCCATCTAGAGAGAATCTTGATTGTTCACATATCTAATCTTAGCATTACTTGTGAATAGTCCTCCATCTAAAGAGAATTATAATTGTTCACATGTTTAATCTTAGTATTACTTTTAACTAGTCCTCTATCTAAAGAGAATTTTGATTGTTCACATGTTTACTCTTAGCATTATTTGTAACTTGTCCTCTATCTAAAGAGAATTTTGATTGCTCACATGTTTAATCTTAGTATTGCTTGTAATTAGTACTCCATCTAAAGAGAATTTTGATTGTTCACATGTTTGATCTCAGTATTACTTTAATTGTTTGCATGTTTAATCTTTATGTTTTCCCACTCAAATAGAACATTGCTGCTTTATGATTAATCTATGTTTTATTATTTACCTTGTAAGTAGACCTCTACCTAGTGGAAACCTTAAATGTTTGATTTTACATTATGACACGATGATGCATGATAAGTTGAGTATATTTAGACATTCTATCATAGTATTTATGGTAAACCTTAAAATGGTATGTTGAAGTATGTTAGATTTCGGTATGAGTTATAATGTAGTTGATGTTTGCCATAATAAGTTAAGCTATATCGTATTGAAGTATGGTTTATGTGTGTGGAATTGATTATACATATAACATGGACTTGCATATAGATGAGGGGTCGATATCACATTAGTGGTGGACTCTGCTAAGGTTGGGTTGAGTGGGATACTAGTCCAAATTGGCTAAGTACTTTGTATATATCATGTGGACTCATGAGTATATAGAGGTTATCATCATAGTCATGGATCCAACTAAATTGCGGTCTTGTGGACTCATTATTGTTGGTCAATGGATATTGGTTTTTAAGTTTTGTAGACTTGGGCTTGTTCATTTTTATATTAGGACACGAGTATATGATAATCAATGCTATTTGATTTATTTTTTTTATGTAGTTTGTTAAATGCTTATATGTCATGAGATAACATGTGAATAAGGGTCGATATCACCTTAGTGGTGGACTCTGCTAAGGTTGTGTTAAGTGGGATGTTAGTCCAAATTGACAAGTACCTTATGTATACCGTGTGGACTCATGAGTATATAAAGGGTATTATTATAGTTGCTGATTCAATCAGATTGCATTCTTGTGGATTCATTGTCGTTGGTCAATTGATATCGAATATAACAATCCTAGACTTAAGTCAAAATTTGTGGCCATTACAAATATATGTTAAGAAAAATTGAGGGTAGTAGTTATTTTAACCCTCCTATTTATAGCTCGTTGGTTAACTAACTCTACCTCCCCAATCTTTTTGGCAACTACCTTTGGCGGCGAGAAATTTTGATGAGTACCTCCAATTGTCAACTTCAATAACCTCCTTTGGTGGTCAAGTCTAGAAATGACCGCCTCTAGCACCTAATTTCGATGATGACGACCTTCACGACTAGCTTCGACAACTATGTCGGGTGATAAATTTCAATATTGCCTTTGTCACTATCTATGTGACCAACTCCAATGACTGATTCATAGTGTTTAATAGTCTTTTTTTATATAAATTTGTCGTTAATAAAAACACTTTGAGTATAGCGAACCAAATAAACTTGTTGATTTTGAGAAAATATAATAAATCACATGAAGCTTTTCTTTATTTTAAACCATTTTTATAAAAATAGTTTAAATGAAAATATCTTTTTGAAAAAACATGATCTAAGCCGGAAACAAATCTAAACTCATAAAGAACTTCATGTTAAACAAATCAATAACTCAAACACATAAAACCCTAAACTCGAACTAAAATAATTTGCACCCTAAACACACTATCTAAACCCATATTAAAATAGTTAGCACCTCAAGCACAAAATATTCAACGTCACATGCAATAAAATCTCATATATTAATAACCATAAATAATTATAACTAATTTTGGACCCTAAATAGCCCCTAAAGTTTTAAATTAATTTTTTATAAAAAAAAAAAAAAAAAAATCTTCCTCTAAATTTAAAATTAATATTTTCATCAAAATGAAGATATGAAAAAGATAACGTGGTAATAACTTATAAAATAATGATATGAAATTAGTGATATGTTTCAATTGTACTCCTAAATTTTAGGTTATATTTCAACTACATACGATCATTTCAAATGTTTCATTTTGACCCAAACATTGAAATTATTTTTAAAAAAAACACTCCCATTAACTTATTGGTAAAATGGATGCATACAAAAATTGGAATAGTTTAGTAAAATTCAACTTAAATGTAATATATGAGTGTTGTGGAAGTAGTTGGTCAAGTTCAAATTATGATTTAGGGTGGTGGCCGAAATTATGGAAGTTAAAGATTTAAGGTATGATTTGTGGTAGTACGGAGGTTCCTATAGAATTGAAAATTTATGTGGTTGACATTACAATGCTTACTACTCCTTTCAATCTCCTTCCAACATATGCCTCGTATCTTTGACTCCACAACACATGATTTGGTTAGGTTGGGGAGATCAGGCTCGAGTGTGTTATGGATCGAGTGCTTTTCCTCATAGATTATATCATTGTATTCAAAAGAAGGTCATGTAGTTGTCTTATGCTCCGTGTTGTCTATTTTTTTTTAAAAAAAAAGAAAACTTAAATGTAATACATAGATATCTCATCACGTCCAAAGTGAACGTAGTCCAATAATAATTGTCATGATCTTTTCCCTAAGGGTCAGAGGTTCGATCTCCCATCTCATAGTTATTTTACTAAAAAAAACAATATATTTTTAAATCGTTTTTTTATTTTGGATATGATAAACGATTTTTTTTAAGTTTAACATGGATGGAGAATCCAAAACTTGTAACTTTTTCTAAGTATCGAAAAAAGAAACTAATAAAACTAAAGTTTGTGTACATCACATCATAATAATGTTTAAATTAATGTACTTGTAGAAACATATCAATATATGGTGTTTTAAAAAGCGATTGAACGATCTTGTTGGCTGAGTTATATTTGAAACATCATTGTTCATGTTATAAATATTCGAAATATATATATATAGAGATGCTTTAGATTGCATATCTTCAAATATTATTTCGATCTTCTATGCATCTTTTTTTTTCTTTCATATTTTGTAAAATTTATTAATAGCGGTGATTGAAATTTTTGAAATATACAATTAAATACACTCTTTCCTTTTCTCTTCTCTTTACTTTTACTTGTTTTTACAATAGTTGGTACTTTTAAACAATATTGTTGTTTGAAATATATTTAAGAAAAAAACGCATTTAATTGTAAGAAAACATAAAAACATATATTATTGTGACATTAATTATAATATGATTTTAAGTACAATGTGCTAAAGTTCCACCAAGGGTTTATTTGATAATTATTTTAAAAAAAAAAAAATCCATCTTTTCAAATACCTTTTAATATGATTTTATCCAAGCCTTGACTTCAACTAGTCCATTTCCGTGGTTGTTTGATTTTTTCAGTTTTTACTTGCATGTCTAAAATGAGCTTCGTAAATGTGCTATTTGGTGGATCGATATGGCAAGGAAGGTAAATAAGATTTAGTTAATTTTTTTCCCAAGTGTTCAAGTTAAACTAATTAGACACTTTTCAAAATAAATTAATAAAAACTCCAATTGTTGCTAAAAACAAAATTGATAAAAAGTATGAAACAATAATTTCAATCAATCTCAATTAATGAAGAAAAATAATTTAGAGCATGCAAATAAAATTAGTTACAAAATTAAGTAGGAAAGAGTTAGAGGAGAAAATACCGTAATTTTTATAATGGTTTGATCAAACTTGATCTATCCCATTTTCCAAGTGTCTTTTGGGATTTTAAATAAAGATTTCATTAGACTCTTTTCACGAATTAGAGTTAAATCGCTAACTTGGTTCTTTTATGGATTTAAGAGTAAATCCAATATTTTTCACAACTTAGGATCAAACCGTTACAATTTTTGGAAACTTTAAGAAAATACAACAAACTCTCTAAAAATAGTGAATATATAAATTTGAACTCATATATTTTAATCCTACAATGCAATAAAAGCTTCTCTCCATAATAAGATTAAAAATATGAAAATTAATAGTTTGGAGAGAGAACAACAATTGTGATATTTTTGCTAATTTTGAGGATTGGGAAAAAAGTGAAAATTTTGGAAAATTTTGGAGAAGATGAAGTTTAAAAATGGAGGGAAATGCACTAAAAATCATATTTTAATTTAAGTCATTAGATTGAGTAAAAGTGAATGAAATGTGGAGATTCAAAGTAATATATATATATACATGCATACATACATACATCCACCCACATATATATACATACACACATATTGTAACAACCCGACCCCTAGGACTTAAATTAGGCCGTTGCTAAAATACATGCATGCATGAACTTAAAACGACACTCTTTTATGATGAAATAAATGTTAAATAGATAAGGGGAGTTCAAAAGTCCTTTATTAAATGCAAATATTAAAAACAATGATAGGGTACCCATAAATCATAAAGGTTAATAAATAAGTATGAAAAACAATTCTTAATAATAAGTTTCAAACATCAAAACTAAACATTAAGAGAAACATGAAAAGAACTCTAAATCTCATGATGCGGAAGCGTAAAAACTAGTCCCAGTGGCTCGATCATGAATTTCGCTTGTCTATCGCTAGTGTATCTCTACCCTTACCTAAAACAACAACATGAGAAAGAATGAGTATAAAATACTCAGTAAGTAACCCCACTACTGGGGTCAGGCTGGGCATCTATGTCCTCTAGATATCCACCTTTGGTGAAACATATAAACTGCTCTATTCCTCATGGGACACGTATGCACATGAAACGGGAAAGAGACTGAGTCCTATCCTACTGTAGTTAAGTATGCCCACTACCTCTGGTGAATCCCGAAGAAAACACAAACTGGTGAATACCGAAGGAGACACAAACTGGTGAATCCCAAAGGAGACACAAACAGGTGAATCCCGAAGGAGACACAAACTGGTGGATCCCAAAGGAGACACAAACTAGTGAATCCCGAAGGAAACACAAACTGGTGAATCCCAAAGGAAACACAAAATCTAATGGGCATCTAACTAATCAGTAAAGACGTTTGCACAGTCTCAACATCATAATCATCACTGTACGAATCTATGACATACATATAAACCTCAACATCATGGCTCTACAACATACACATATACCTCAACATCATGGTTCTACAACATACATATATACTTCAACATCATCAGATCAAATACAACCATGGAAACACATACCATTTCATACTAGCATTCATGTGTCTATGTGCATAAATAAATAATTTGGATCTCGTAACAGAACATACTTTAATCATGTTATACTATTAATTTTTCATGTTGTCATTCTGCCATAACCTTCATTTAACATGCTAGCATACATCTAATGCTTGGTCCATGGGCAGTTCCAGTAGTAAGATTACTTACCTTGATATTAGGTCGAACCAAAAAGCAATTGAATCTTTGTAAAATTATTGAATCCTTAATCAAGCCCAAACATAAACCAAGCTTTAAAATTAATAGTTAAGGCCAAATTTCAAATACCCAAATATTACAAAATATTTCCAGATAACCTTACCTAAGGTGTGGTCCAATTCGAATTCACCTTCCAAACCTCCAATTTTAAACCCAAATAATTAGCAAACCAAACTCTTCTTCATCTTGAATGAAATTCTTGAATCAACCCCCTAATCATATTTGAAATTAGGCTTACATGATTAAAGCTTGAATCAAATCCATACTTCACTACCAATGTCTCAAATAAATTATCCATATGTAGCTTCGTCAAAAAAATCACTTCCAAATGACTTTACCAAAATTTTTCAACAATCAAAATTAATCCATAAGAGGGTAATCAAAGCATAAAACTTACCAAAACTCGCTAAAACAAACTCCAACTTCACTGAACAACACCTTAATATCTTCACAAACTTGAATCAAAAGTTGAAACACAATGGGTATCAACCAATTGATGCCAAAAGTAAATGAGTATTCAAGAATCAACCGAAAACAAACCCAAACGGCAGAAATCTTACTCAAATCGATAGATCCAGTGACGGTAAAAGCGAACGACGCTTGAGTGGTGGTAGACGGAGGTCATGAAGAAAAAACTGACACGGCGGCTTTGGGCGGCGTCGGACGGGCTCACGTACGTGAAGAAGAAAAGGGGGGTGAGGTTTGACTTTTTATATATATATTAAAATAATAATAATAAAAAAAAAAAAAAGAAAAGAAAGAAAATAAATATAATTACATTTAATTTCTTTCCGTTTTATACTATTAAATTTCTTTCTATTTCAAAAGAAAATTAATTCCTACCATTAATTTCCAATTTGAATTTCAAATTGAATAATTTCACGCCAACAATTAAATTCCCGCACTTATACTTGAATTCCAAAAATGTCCTACAACTAATAACAATTACTGAAATTCTAAATAATAAAGTTACTGAAATTATATTATTACTAAAAAAATGTGTGAGGTGTTACATATATATAAATATATATACACACATATTTAAACTCTTCCCATGAAAATCAACCTTATAAGAGCAGGCTTCAGTCTATACTATAGTAAAAGGGCAATAAGGAAAGAATTTTTCTTTTATTTTTGCCTTTAAAAACTTTGAGAATTTCTATTTTGCCCTCACAATCATTCATAATTATTTTAATAATTTCTATTTTGCCTTCACCACATCTCTTGGAAGAATGGATAAATGGTTTTGGGATAATTTCATGGAATTAAAGGTATTAATTATATTAATGTGATCAGTATAATAATACATTATAGTATACAGTTAAATTATAAATAAGATTTTATAATTAAAACTATGTTATATGTGAGAGATAAATATTTGAATAAGATTCAAATATTAATTATATGAATGAGATTCATATAAATACTATAGGTTAAAAATTAATGTGAATAAAATTCATATTAGAACTATAGGTTATAAAAGATTGTTGCATTTTAATATGATTAAAATGCATAATATATGATTAACTAATTAATGATTAATTAGTTAATTAATTATTAATTATATTATGTTATTTTAATATAATTATTCATAATTCCCCATTACATGGGAGTTATTATATTGACGTGGGAGGGAGTTATTATAATTTTCTTCCCTCATCTTCCCTATCTGAATTCTCTTAGAAATAGAAAAATGGGTGCATATGAAGGAAATCAAATACGAGGATCTCCATGAGCAACAAAAGGGATCGTTCCAAATTCCATTCGAATTGAACATAAAACAATTACAGCCTTAAATTGGAAACTAACAGGTCACGCACAACTAGAAATTACAGCATGTTATACGATGATACAGGGGATAGAGGATGCATACCTTTGAAGAACCATTCTTCACGAATCCCTCAATCAATCTACAAGACGTCCAATAACAGCAATGCTCAAACACAATTATCGGAATCAAGCACGAACACAACAAACACAGCCTCCACGAAACCAATTGAGTCCAACTCGATCCATGAACTGAGTGAGGACACCACCACAATGGTTACCTTGGTATTCTCAGTGTGAGAATCTAGGAGTTGTGGGCTCTATATGATCTTGGCATGAGGAAGAGACTGGAGGACTACGATCGAGTAGACAATCGAGCAAGTGGGAGATAAGATGTTGTCTATCGTATTGAAGATGTGCTCGATCGTTTAATAAATGGCAGCCTATTGTATAGACTTAGCCACTTGATCGTTTAGCAACGATCAAAAGGTTAACGATCGTATTGTCAACTCTTAAACGATCGTTTAGTCTCTGAATGCTATCGCTTAGTGAAACTCTTTTATTTGATAGCTTGTCTCCATGAGTTCTTTTCGAATGAAGTAACCTCTAATTTTAGGAAAACAATTTTACTTTTTATCTCACGGTTACCATAAAACCACCAATAACCTCCCACTCAATCGGTTATTCTAGAAAAAGAAATTAATTATCATATAATTAATATTATAAATAAATATGATAACCAACTTACCATATTATATTTATAACCTATAGTTTTAATATTTCATCTCATGAAACATATAAACCATAGTTCTTTATCTATTTTATAGTACTTAATGTAAATCACATTTACATTAATTCCTCCACTTGATGTATCTCATACACCACACCAATTATATCGTATATAATTGAATTTCCTATTGTTAATTTGAACATTTCAAACCAACCCCAAGAATTGATTCTCAACTTGAACCCATTGAGCTACTAAGGGGATCTTATGGACCTGTAGCTTGAAGCTCCAACGGTACGTGGATAACTGACTAAACTCTTTAGTCACAGGATCCACCATCCGTTAACTGCCGAACACTCCACTAAAGACCAACAGCTGCACTCTTCTCACTATAGATATATTTATGTGTCCATATCAACCAATCAACAGTGCGATAGCCCTTCACATATCGCTCATAAGTACAGCTTGACCAATTTACTATTTTTTCCCTATAGTTACATCTAACTCCTTAAGTACCACTGATTTCTCTAATGAACAATAAGTCATAGTCCTACTATGACTGGGTCCTTTCTTCCAAAGAGATGATGTGGCCACTATGTTCAAGGTTCGGAATCAGCCCTTGAGGGAGCAATCTATCTACTTACCCTTGCTTCGGGGAAGAAGTGAATTTCGTCTTGTGTAATTGAGTTCACAGCTCTCCAATCAAACAAATCTCCATAAAGGTAGGCTTGTTGAGTTGGCAATCTGGTTACTCTCACCCAAACTAATAAAATGACCGCCCTCATAGCCTAGAGTTTCCAAAACATTCAGGATTAATGTCATGTCACCTATGGTCGTTTTAGTGAGATGTAAGTCTCAATTATCGACGATGCTATATAAAGAGACTAATCATCTCGTGGTTCGGTCTTATACAAACTCTTTGTATAAGACACCCCCGCTCGCAGTCTCCACATGAATGGTCAGAATCAGACCATTTGTAATAGTTACAACACTTGTAAACCTCTACATAGCGACCATATCCGTAGTGTCACAAGGATAAAATATCTCTCCTATATCCTTATACTACAGACCTTTTGGGTTATTATTTAAGGCATGATCCACTTGTATATCTCATATACATGCTTAAGTTTACATAAAATAACTACAGATCTTTGTTTATTGGATATGAGTAAATGCAAATAAAATAACTCTTACTTTATTAATGATAATGTGTACAAAGTTTGCAAACTACGAGACTCCGGGAAAATTAGGACATCAATCCCAACAACATATACGTTGAATAGACAAAAGAGAGAAAAAAAACTCTCTCTCAACAACTAATCTCTCAATTCTCCGCAATTCTCTTTTCCTCTCCTAAAACAAGAAAGATATCCCACTATCTCATTCCTTGGCTGAAAATAGCGAGGACTTCAAGTGGTGGTGTCCATATATATATATATATATATATATTGGCATTGGTGAGTTCAGAAGAAGTTTTTGTGTTTATGCAGAGAAGAGTTTATGACCGTGGAGAGGAAATTCGACAAGAAGAAAGATATACAAGGGTGAGTTCTATTCTTCATTTTTCCTCTTTAGTAAAAGCATGCTTTAGAAAATAAATATTTATCCTGTAGTTTTTCTGTATGTGTTTCTTTGTATTTTAGAGTTTTACAAAATTGAGTGTCAATGCCACGGTATTCACACGCTTCCATGAGGAATATCATTTTATGCGGGAGATTGTGCATCGAGGAGACGTGATTGTCACGAAGATCGTTGTGAAGTGTAATGTTGTTGATCCATTTACAAAGTCTCTCATAACTAAAGTTTTTTACGATCACTTGGAGAGTCTGAGTCTACGAGACATGCATCATCTTGTCTAGGATAGGTGGGAGATAATTGGGCATAGTGTATGCCTAGTTTATCGTATTGTATACTTTACATATTTTATGCTTTGTATGCACTCCACTATCTCTGAGGACAAGTGAGAAAATTATTGGGGTTAGTGCTCTAAATCTAGTGAGTTTCATAGTTTGTAGATTATTTGTATACGAATTGTTTATTTAATAAAATAAAAAGTTATTTATTCGACATTAGTTTGCATTAATCCAATTCAATAAACTAAGATCCAAGGTTATGTTATGTAATATAAATATGTATGTGGTTGACATACATATGGATCATGTTTGAATAATAACCTAAATGGTCTATAGTATATGGATAAGGTTGAGTGCCTTATCCTGGTAACACTATAGCTACGACCCACTTTGTAATTGTTACAATAGTTGTAAAGTGTTACAAACGATGTGATCCTATTCGTTCGTGTAAAGACGTGAGTGGGGTGTCCTATACAAAGAGTTTATATAAGATCAAACCATGAAATGATTAGTCTCTCTTTATAACGTTGTTACTTGATGAGATTAACATTTTAATCAAATGACCATAGGTGACTCGACCTTAATCCTGAGTGAGTTGTTAACTTTTGTCTGTAAGAGCAATCCTTTTATCTGCATCAGTGAGAGTGTTCAAATTCTTCAACTCAATAAGCCTACCATTTTGAGATTTTATCCAAGTAGGGAGTTGGGAACACAACTGCACAAGATGAAATTCACTTTTTTTTTTCGTCTTTAGGGAAAGTAGATGAATTGTTCCTTTAATAGATGATTTCAGATCTTGAACAATGAGGCCTCACCCTCTCATTGGTCTGAGAGGGAGTAGCTTATAGTTGGACTATAAACAATTTGTTCATTAAAGGGACTAGTGATATTTAAAAAGTTAGATGTGACTACATGGATAAAACAATAATTTGATACAACTATAGTTGCAAGCAATTCATGAAGGGTCAACTTACTGTTGATTGGTTACATCCATGAACACAAAAATATATCTACATTGCAAATAGTATAGTTGTGGGTCTTTAGTGGAGTGGTTTGTAGTTAATGAATATTGATTAATTTATTCAAGGAATTTAATTAATTAATCTCTTACTATTTGAATTTATAATCTACAGGTCCATAAAGTCTTCTTACTGGCTCATTAAGGGTAAAAAATAAGAATAAATTAATGTTAGATTAATTTGAATTGTTCAAATTATATAAGGGATTTTATTGTATAAAATACATATTACTAATATTTGAATAAGATTCAAATATTAGTAATATGAATGAGATTTTATTAGAACTATAGATTAGGTGAGAGGATGCTATTTGAATATGATTCAAATTAAATTAAATATATGATATTTAATTTATTTATTAATTAAGTGTTAATTAGTTAATATTTATTTAATTATATATATTAAATTTGATGTAATATTTTTAAACTAAAATTGAATTTGAAAAATAGCTTCCTTGAGAGTTATTATTCCACGTTAAGTGGAGGGTGAAAGATCTCTTAACGAAGAGAATCCATGAGTGCATTCAGATCTTTCCGATTTCACCGTGACCGAAATACAACATACACATTCTAACAGACAGTTATGAAATTTACATTAATTAAAGGCATGCTTCGAACAATAAAAATATGAAGGGAAAGAGTTCTCATACCACTTGAAGACCCTCTTCAAGTGATGAACTCTGATGCAGCAGAAGACCTCTACGCGATCTCTATCGCCCAACAAACAAGTTGTCTGCAGCAGCACAAACTATCACGAACAAGTGAACAGTAGTGGGGATGACAACACCAAAATGAAGCCCTTGGTATTATCGGAATGAGAACCCAAAGTGTGGTTTTTGGTGAGTTTGGTAGAGGTAGGAGGAAGAACAAATCATGTAGACGATAAGCAAGTGGAAAAGAAAAGGAAGCTATCGTATAGCTAAATGCTTATTGTTTAGAAAAAGCTACACGATCGTGTAGGTTTTACAAAGCGATCGTTTAGTAAAAGGTGGACGATCGATTAGAAATCACAGCACACTATGCGATCATTTAGGAAAGCTAAGCGATTGTTTAGGAACTGACATGCGATCATTTAGGCGTGAGGTGTGTGATCGTTTAGGCATTGAGCAACTATTGTATAGGCTCTCGACTATGCAATCGTTTACATTTCCACACCGATGCCAATTTTTTCCGAACTTTTGTAAAATGAAACTAATTTTCATTTTATTCTTCGATTACCATAACCGAAGCGGCTACTCCCACTAACGCACGTCCGAGAGAAATTTTAGGTCAATTATCATTAATTAATCAATTAAATTATTAATAAATATAATCATATTATATTCTTACCCTATAGTTTGATATCACATATCTACTATAGTAATTTCTCCTCTACTCAATATAAATCATATTTATATCTAATTTCCTCCAAAATAATGTATCTCATACATTTACTAAATTATATCATATATAATTATCCAGTCCAATTATATCATATATAATCGAACTTCCTCTTGTCAATTTGAACATTTCAAATTAACCCAAATACTGATTCTCGACTTTATCCAAGCTACCCAAAGAATTTAATGAACTTGTGGCTCGAAGCTCTAACGGTCCGTGAATAGCTAACTAAACTCTTTAGCCACGAGATCCACCATCCGTTAACTATCAGGCATTCCATTAAAGACCAACAGCTGAACTCTTCTTACCATATATATATTTTTGTATCCATCAGATATAACCAATCATGAGTACGATGACCCTTCATAGATGCTCATAAGTACAGCTGAGCCAATTTACTGTTTTGCCCCTGTAGTTACATCTCACTTCTTAAGTACAACTGATTCCTCTAATGAACAATACAACATAGTCCAACTATGTATGAACACCTCTCGGGCCAAGAAAAGGTGTGTGGCGCCACATCGTTCAAGCCCTGGAATTAGCCCTTAAGGGAGCTATCTATCTACTTGCCCCTGCCTCGGGGATGGAGTGAATTCCATCTTGTGTAGCTGAGTTCCTAACTCCCAAATCAAACGAATTCCCAAAATGGTAGGTTTGAATCGGCGACCTAGCCACTCACACCCATACAAATCAAAGAACCGCCCTCAATGGCAGGAGTTCCCGACTCACTTAGGATTGAAGTCATGTTACCTATGGTTATCCTAGTGAAGTGAAGCCTCTGTCATGAACGATGTTATATAACGAGACGTTAACACTTCGTGGTCAGGTCTTATACAAACTCTTTGTATAGAACGCCCCCGCTCGCATGTCCCAACATGAATGATCAAGATCAGATTATATGTGACAAATCACAACACTTGTGACCATTTCACAAAGCGGGTCGCATCCA
Organism: Benincasa hispida; assembly: GCF_009727055.1. NCBI lineage: Eukaryota > Viridiplantae > Streptophyta > Magnoliopsida > Cucurbitales > Cucurbitaceae > Benincasa > Benincasa hispida. Next base: position 41,669,755 of record NC_052349.1, on the reverse strand, counting down.
TAGGGTTACCAGGATAAGGTTTCCCTCTTATATTCATATACTATAGACCATTTTGGTTATCTCTCAAGACATGATCCACTTGTATGTCACCATATACATGATTAAGTTACATATAGATGACTAGGGATTTTATGTTTATTGATTTGTGGTAAAGCAAATAAAACACATAACTGAGCATAAAACAATATGTGAAGTAAATATCATATATTATACAACACAAGCGTTTGTACAAACTGTTTACAAACTACAGGACTCGAGACTTTAGGGCATCGACCCCAATAAGGTAGTTGTAACTCCCCCTCCAACCTTCTCTCTCACGTAAAAAAGGTATTTAAGAGACATAGAAGAGTAGTTCTGATCTCTACAAGTTTTCTCTGCAAGAAAAATTCTCTTAAGAAATCCCTTCTTACAAAAGTCACTCTTCCCTTACCAAAACCAAGAAGTCCACCCATCCTTGGTTCTTATTCTGAAGAATAGCAAGGTAACCAGTTGGTGGTGTCCTGTTCTTCTTGTTGTTTTTTGTTTGGTTCGAGGAAGAAGTTTGTGTAGAGAAGTTCTATTGTTCGTGATCTTTGTAGAGGAAATACATGAAGAAAAAGGTCCTCAAGGGTTAGTATTTTCTCTTCTCTCTTTCTCCTCAGTAGAAGCATGATTTAAGTATGAATGTTTATCTTGGTGTATGGATATTTATATTGGTTTCTCTGTTTTATTTTTCTAATTTTGTAGTTTCAAAAATTGATTAAACATGGCACTGCGTTCACAAGCTTCTGCAAAGAAATTCAATTCCTTCCACGTGATCGTCACGAAGATTGTTTTGGAGCACAATATTATTGATCCATTTACAAAGACTTTCACGATTAAAGTATTCGAGGATCATCTAGAGAGTCGTCTAGGATATGCATCACCTTATCTAAGGCAAGTGGGGGATGATATTGGGTGTAATCTATGTCCTAGTTTATTGTATTGTATAGTAGTTTGTTTTATTATTGGACAATCCCACTAGCTTTAGGTCAAGTGGGAGATTATTGGGGTTTGTGCATTGAACTCGTGATTTGTAATATTATAAATAATATATTTATTAATAAAATAATTATTGTTCTATGATGTTTTTTTTTATAATTATATAACTTAAATCCAATAAACTAAAACCCAAGGTTATTTAATGAAACTTTAACAGTATGCAGTTGACATATTGGTGGATCATATTCAAACAATAACCTAAAAGGGTTTATAGTGTTGGGGTTGATGCCCAAAAGTCTCGTGTCTTGTAGTTTGTAAACAGTTTGTACGGATGCTTATATTGTTAATATATGATATTTAATTCACATCTTGTATTATTACTCTTGTTTTATTTGCTTTACCACAAACCAATAAATATAAAATCTCTGGTTATCTGTATGTGACACAAGCATGCATGTGGTAACATACAAGTGGATTATGTCTTAAGTGATAACCAAAATGGTCTGTAGTATATGGATATAGGAGGGAAACCTTATCCTGATAACGCTACGGACGCGGCCCGCTTTGTGGAACGGTCACAAGTATTGTGACTTGTTACAGATGGTTTAATCCTGATCATTCATGTTAGGGACATGCGAGCAGAGGCGTCCTATACAAAGAATTTGTATAAGACCTGACATGAAGTGTTAACGTCTCGTTATATAACACCGTTCATGACAGAGACTTCACTTCACTTGGATGACCATAGGTAACATGACCTCAATCCTGAGTGAGTTGGGAACTTCTACCATTGAGGGCGGTCATTTGATTTGTATGAGTGCGAGTGGCCAGGTCGCCGATTCAAACCTACCATTTTGGAGATTCATCTGATTTAGGAGTTGGGAACTCAGCCATACAAGATGGAATTCACTCCTTCCCCGAGGAAGGTAAGTAGATAGATAACTCCCTTAAGGGCTGATTCCGGGGCTTGAACGATGTGGCGCCATGCACCTTCTCTTGGCCCAAGAGGTGTTCACACATAGTTGGACTATGTTGTATTGTTTATCAGAGGAATCAGTGGTACTTAAGGAGTGAGATGCAACTATAGGGGCAAAACGGTAATATGGCTCAACTGTACTTACAAGCATCTATGAAGGGTCATCGTACTCATGATTGGTTATATCCGATGGACACAGAAATATATCTGTGGTATGAAGAGTTCAGCTATTGTTCTATAGTTGAATGTCTGACAGTTAACGGATGGTGGATCTCATGGCTAAAGAGTTTAGTCAACTATTCATGGACCGTTGAAGCTTTGAGCCACAGGTCCATTAGGTCCCCTGGGTAGCTTGGATAAAGTCGAGAACTAGTATCTGGTTAATTTGAAATGTTCAAAATGACAAGAGGAAATTTGATTATATATGATATAATTCGACTGGTTAATTATATATGATATAATTGGTTGAATATATGAGATACATTATTTTGGAGGAAATTAGATATAAATATGATTTATATCAAGTAGAAGAGAAAATACTATAGTAGATATGTGATATCAAACTATAAGATAAAAATATAATATGATTATATTTATTTATTAATTAGTTAATTAATTATATGATAATTAATCCAAAATTCACGTTCGGACGTGGGTTAGTGGGGCAACGTCGGTTATTATAACCGATGAGTTAAAATGAAAATGGTTTTCATTTTGATCGGTCATCCAAAGAATTCGTAAGAGTGCGCGTTGGAGAATAGAGAACGATCGCTTAAGAAAATCAAGAGCATATACGATAGTCGCTCTTCGTCTAGACGATCGTATACCTCGCGTCTAAACGATTACACACTGTTTTCTATACGATCAGATAGCTTCTCTAAACGATCGTATAGTGTGTCGATTTTATTAAACGATTATATACCTTTTCCTAAACGATCATTCAGTAAATCCTACACGATCGTGTAGCTCTTCCTAAACGATAAGCATTTCTGCTATGCGATAGCGTCTTTCTCCCTCCCACTTGCTTATCACCTACACGATTCGTATTTCCTCATTCCTCTACCAAATTCACCAAAGACCACTCTTTGGGTTTTCACTCCGAGAATACCTGGGGCTCTTTAGTGGTGGTGTCGCCCCCACGGTGTTCGTGTTCGTGGTTGTTCGTGCTGCTGCAGTCAACGCTTTCGCTGGGCGTTGGTAGATCGCTTGGAGGGTTTCACTGCTTTAAGTGCTGAAGTTTGAAGAACGTCTTCAATTGGTATGGCACCCTTTCCTTTGTTATTTTTTTGTTCATAGCATGCCAATAATTTGTTTTGTTTGCATAACTGTATGTATTGAATGTATAATGTTGTATTTTGGTTACAGTGAGATCGGAGCGATCCGAACGCGCTGATGGAACTCTTAGATATGAGATCTTTCATATAGTATATAGATAAGGTTGGGTGTTTTATCCTAGTAACACTATGAATGCAACCCATTTTGTAAAGATTACAAATGATCTAATCCAAATCGTTCATGTGAAGACATGTGATTGGAGATATCCTATAAAATTGAAAGATCTCTTACCGAAGAATTCCATGAGCGCATTCGGATCGCTCCAATTTTACAGTGATCGAAATACAACAATATACATTCAAACATACAGTTATGCAAACCAACAGTCAATTAAAGGTGTGCTTTGAACAAGAAATAAACGAGGGAAAGAGTTGCCATACCAGTTGAAGATGTTTTTCAAATTAGGAACTCAATGCAGCGGAAACCTCTACTCGATCAACCAACGCCCAGCAGAAACGTCGACTACAGCAACACGCACAACCACAAGATCACGAACACAACGGGGACGACACCACCAGAAAAGAGCCCCAGGTATTCTCGAAGTGAGAACCCAAAGCGTGGTCTTTGGTGAATTTGGTAGAGGAAGGAGGAAACAAGGATTATGTAGGCGATAAGCAAATGGGAGGGAAAAAGCGTTATCGTATAGCAAGATGCTTATCATTTAGGAGAAATTACATGATCGTGTAGGTTTTACAAAACGATTGTTTAGGAAATGGTATACGATTGTTTAGCAAACTCGGCACACACTGCGATCGTTTAAGGAAGTTATCCAATCGTGTAGGAATAAGTGTGCGATCGTTTAGGTGCGAGGTGGACGATCGTTTAGGCGGAGAGTGACTATCGTACAAGCTCTCGAAATACCTAAGTGATCGATTACTTTTCTATCAACGCGCGCTCTCTTTCTTTTCCGAACGACTGATTCAAAAATGAAAACTATTTTCATTTTAATTCATCGGTTATAATAACCGATGCTACCTCACTAACCCACATCTGAACGTGAAAAACATTGGCTTAATTATCATATCATTAACCAATTAATTAATAATAAATATAATCATATTATATTTGTATCCTATAGTTTGATATCACATATCTACTGCAGTATTTTCCCCTCTACTTGATATAAATCATATTTATATCTAATTTCCTCCAAAATAATGTATCTCATACATTTAGCCAATTATATCATATATAATTAACCAGTCTAATTATATCATATATAATCGAACTTCCTCTTATCAATTTGTATATTTCAAATTAACTCAAACACTGGTTCTCGACTTTATCCAAACTACCTAGGGAACCTAATGAACCTGTGGTTCGAAGCTCCAACGGTCCATGAATAGCTTATTAAACTCTTTAACCATGAGATCCACCATCCGTTAATTATCAGGCATTCCACTAAAGACTAACAACTGAACTCTTCTTACCACAGTTATATTTTTGTGTCCATTGGATATAACCAATCATGAGTACGATGACCCTTCACAGATGCTCGTAAGTACAGTTGGGCCAAATTAGTTACATCTCACTCCTTAAGTACCACTGATTCCTATACTAAACAATACAACATAGTCTAACTATGTGTGAACACCTCTCGGCCAAGAGAAGGTGTGTGGCGCCACATCATTTAAGCCCTGGAATTAACCCTTAAGAGAGCTATCTATCTACTTACCCCTGCCTCGACGAAGAAGTGAATTCCATCTTGTGTAGCTAAGTTCCCAGCTCCCAAATCAGACGAATCCCTAAAATAGTAGGTTTGAATTGGCGAACCTGGCCACTCTCACCCATACAAATCAAAGGACCGCCCTCAATGGTAAGAATTCCCAACTCACTCAGGATTGAGGTCATGTTACCTATGGTCATCCTAGTGACATGAAGTCTTTGTCATGAACGGTGTTATATAACGAGACATTAACACTTCGTGGTCAGGTCTTATATAAACTCTTTGTATAAAACGCCCCCGTTCACATGTCCCCAACACGAATGATCATGATCAGACCATCTGTGACAAGTCACAACATTTATTACCATTCCACAAAGCATGTCGCATCTGTAGCATTACCAGGATAAGGTTTCCCTCTTATATCCATATATTACAGACCATTTTGGCTATCACTCAAGACATGATCCACTTGTATGTCAGCACATACATGCTTGAGTCACATACAGATAATCAGAGATTTTATGTTTATTGGTTTATGGTAAAGCAAATAAAACAAGCAACTGAACAAAATACAAGATGTAAAGTAAATATCATATATTATACAACACAAGCGTTTGTACAAACTGTTTACAAACTACGGGACAAGAGACTTTAGAACATCAACCCCAACAACAATAAGTTTGTATAAAATTGAACTGAAAATTTATTAGTCTTTCTTTGTAACACAGTTGACTAAAAAGATCAATATTTCACAGGATGATCATATGTAACTCGATCTCAATACTGTTGGGTTTTATGTCCTAAAACTTGTGGTTTGTAAACAATAAATTTATTATGTTATCAATAAAGATGTTATTAAGGTTTTATTCAATAAAGTTGTTATTGAATGTATGAATTGCTAATTTCGTTTTAGAAAGAAGGATAAATCCAATAAACTAAAGATCCATGGCTATTATATGAATACTTGAACTTTATGTGGAGAAATAAGAGTGGATCAAGTTTAGTAAATAGCCAAAACAATCCATAGTATATGAATAAAGCTGGATACCTTATTCTAGTAACACTATCAGATGCAACCCACTCTGTAATTGTTACAATTTGTTGTAAAGTGCTATAAACAAAGTGATTCTGATTCGTTCATGTATTGACATGAGGAGTGGGGGCGTTACATGCAATGAGTTTGCATAAGATCGGATTAAGAAATAAGTCACTATTACTTTATAACACTGTTTACTATTTAAGACTAACTATTTCAAAGAGACGACGTAGGTAATTTGACCTTAATCCTGAGCTAACTATGAACTCATGTTTATTAAGGGTTATCCTTAGATTTGCATGAGTGAATATTGGCTCAACAGCGCCAGCTCAATAAGCCTCCCATTTCAGGGGTAAGATCGGGTAGATAGCTGGGGATATAGGGTGCAAGACGGAATTCACTCATACTCACTTTTAGGGATAGTAGAGAGGTTGTTCCCTTAAGTGCTGACTTAGAGTCTTGAACAAGGGGCCTCACCCTCTCATTGGTCCGAGAGGGACTCGGTTTAGTGATTGGATCACAAACCAATTGTTCATTAGAGGATCGATGAGACTTAAAGGAGCAAGATGTAATCTCAGGGGGTAAAACAACTTTTGACTCAGTTGTTATTACGAACAATTTGAGAAAGGTTGACTTAATAGTCATGGTTATATCGAATGGACATAATATATCTACAGTGAGGAGATGCAACTATTGGGCTTTAGTGGAGTGACCCGATAGTTAACGAATTGTGGTTAATTAGGTTAAAGAGTTTAGCCAATTAATCTCAGATCATTGGAGTCCATGACCTGTAGGTCCCTGAGGTCCCCCTACTAGCTCATATCAGACTAAACCTTAGAACAATGTGACGAACGAATTCGAAGTGTTCAAATTCGATTTTTGGAGCAAAGCATTAAAGATATACGATATATTTAACTTAATGTTGTGAATTTAACATAAAGAGAGAGAAAATAAGAGATATTTAAATAAGATTTAAAAATCAAAATTATGAATAGGGATTCATATTAATTGGGATTCATGTTGGAATTAATATTAAATTAAATTAATTAAATTGTTTGATTAATTATTTAATATAAATTTAATTTTAAAATTAATTTTGAAATTAAATGGAATTGGTCGAAATTGCATTAAAAGTCAAAATTGTTAATTAGGTCAAAAATACAATGAAAGTCAAAATGTTGACTTTTGACTTTGAAAGTCAAACTTTGACCTTTGACCAAGTTAATAGAAAGATCCAACAATTGTGAGTGAAAAATGTCATTTTTTTGCATTGCTAAGTGTTATCTTCTTTTGAACACACTTGCCTCACTAATCTCACTTTGAGTTAGGGATTTTTTAGTATCAAATTCTCATCAAACTAAAATTGCATGTTTTGCATGAAATGATCTTTAAAAGGAGGAGATTTATGTTGTTTAGAACTCTTGGCCAAGTTGAAATTTATGAGATTATGAGGTAATCTCATAATTATTTTCTCTTAAAGATTTAACCTTTTCATCTCCAAATTAGTTACTCACCAGATCCTACTATCTCGTTATAAGATTGAAAAATAGTTGTGAAGACTCTCGTGGTGGTCTGGGAACCATTTGTGAGGAGATTGGAGCTATTTTGGAGAAGATTCAAGTCTACAAAAGTTGTATTTCTTCTATCATTTTTACTTGTTTTAATTGCATGCTTATTTTTTGAAATTAACCTAATTAGAGTACTTTAGATTTGTTTTTTCTTCCACTGCGCATGTGTTTGTTCCATCAAATCTTAAATGAATTATGGACTTTTGTCTACGAGGGCTCATCCTTTTATTTGTACCTACTGATGGCTTTATGTGTGAATATTTCAAAATTAATACCTACTGATGGCTTTAAGTACTGTTTTTTTTTAAAAAATTATAACCACTAATTGAAACATAAGTGATAGCCATGATAGAAGATCATCAATAATAGCCATGATAGAAGATTATCAACGATAGCTACTAATAGCTTCAAGTGTTAATCTTTCAAAATTGATAGTAATTGACGAAAGTTTATCAATGATATTCACCATCAATTATTCATCACCAATATAGCTCAATCTTTCAAAGTTAATGATTTTCTTTCAAAGTGGATAGTCACTTATAGAAGTCTATCATTGATAGTTGTCGATAGTCTTAAGAGGCCGTTTGTTTCACATGCATCTTAGATTCCCATGGAGTGGACATCTGAACTATTGTGTTTGTCTTATGGTGTTGAAAGATACCTTAACATATGGAGATTCCCAAACATCTTAGGATATATATGCGTGCGCGTGTGTGTATGTGTCTTATTTGCATCATATGATTAAAATAAATGCTGTCAACCATATATATCATATATTTTTGTTGTATCGTAATTTTGATTATCTTTTTAGCAATATATTCAAATTCAAATAATATTTATTTTATAAAAAAATCTTAAATTATGATATATTTTTTAGAAAAATAATATAAATTGAATTAATTCAAAAAGAAATTTAAATTGATAAAAACAAGGGAAAATCGAAAAAACCACCCTTGAACTATGGGATCGGTTACAATCACACCATCACTCACATGCATCCCAAGAGGTTACCCAACTTAGGATTGCTCAAAGCTAAGCACACTTAACTTTGGAGTTATTATGATTGAGCCACTAAAAATGAAAGTACACCTTGTTGGTATAGGTAGTAACTTTCAATTCTTTTAAGTATTTCTTAACCATACTTTCATCAGGATCCCTCTCATTCGGATGTGATATCAGTTCATTCATATACCCCTCCTGAACTCAGATCGTTACAATTTGGGAACAAGTCATATATCATGTGGTAAATTTCTAATATAAAGCTTCCTTGCTTCACGAGATATTGATGTTTTTTGTTCATATTTTTCTTGGGTTTCTTCTCCATCCAATTTTTGTATCTTTGCGTATTTTGTTTTTGGGTTGGAGATTTCGAGCCCATTGAAAGCAGAAGGAGCACTGTGGGGATGTGAAGCAAATGAGAAGGAAATAGAGTAAAAGTTGGATAAATGGATCGTGTGGCCGAGAAGCTTCAATGGTTCTATTTTGAAGAAAATGGGAGGGAATTTGTATAATGGAGATGAAGAAGAAACTGATCGAGATAGAAAAAGCTGACATTTGAGGAAGAAAATAGAAATGGTGGAATCCCCAGGTGACAGATGGATTTCATCCCTAGGTGGTTTTGACACACAAGTGGCAACACGATTTCTCTTCCCTCCCTTCGATGATTTGCACACATCAGCCTTCCAACCTGACGTTGTTCATCCTCCCTATCCGACAGTTTTTAGGCGGTAGCCGTTCATCAATTTCAAGAATTTTTCATATCTGGATGAGAGACGAGAGATGCGAATGAGATGAGGAGGGAGGAGAGATGATAGAAGAAAAGAGAGAAACCAATCCCATAGTTTAGTACAAGCACCATACCAGGGGTCTGACCTCGAGGTTGATAGTACAAGCTACACTCATGTTGGTATTTTTGCAATTTTTCCTAAAAACAAATAAGTTATATAAGTTCAAATTATATCAAATTAATTACCAATTAATAAATAGTTGTGAGGACATTCTTAGAACATTATGTAAATTTAAAAAATTCCCGTGTAAAAATCCTATGAAACAAATACAATTAGCAAAATATTCCCAAATATCTGCAAAAATGTTCATACAAAACAAACATGGTAATCTAAAGATGTCAGACATTTATCTTCCATATATTTATAATTTCGGGCATCTAAGATTCCAGTTATCTATATTTTCAAAAAACAAACGACCCCTAAGTGTTGATATTTCAAAGTTAATTTCAATTGATAAAGGTCTATCAGTGATAGTCAATGATAGAAGCTATCAATGATAGCCGTTGATAGTAGCTATCGATGATAACTTTCAATTTCAGAAAATGAGGAAGAAAAAGCCTGCAAACATGGGAGATTTTGGGTTTTATTTGGTAGGTTGAGCGAAAAAATCAACGGGCCTTTTAGCCTTTTACAATGATCAAAGTCTATTTTTGTACCATATCCGCAATTGTTTTATTATTGTGCTGCATATGCTATTATCTTGGTCTGATTGCCTCTTTTGCAACCAGCACCCAAAAAAAAAAAATAAAAATAAAAAACCAACTCAAATTTAGAATGTTCGCCTTCGTCCACAAAATTCAAATTTATCTCTAAACTTTCGCGGCAATTTCTTGAGGTTCGGATGGAGGAGGAGCAAGACCATGGCCTCGCTAATGGAGTCCTTTCCTGCCCTAATCGACTTCCCGGTGATTCTCTCTCATTCTATGCATCTGTTTCTACACCCTCGCTTTTTCACCAAATTGCTAGTGATGTTCTTTCTAGGGTTTGTGGGAGCTTTTATCCGCTTGATCTTGATAGTGTCCTGTTTCAGTCAATATAGTTTTGTTGGATTTGAAATTTGTGAAATTCTGCTTTCCTTACTGTATTTGTTTCATCCGTTTTTTTTCCCCTAGTGGATTGGGAAATGAAGCTTCGACTCGAAGCTTTCTATTTCTCGAGTTTCTAGCTGCAACATCGAACTGTGTATGTACCTCTTAGTTTAACTGCAGCCTTTTGTGGGGGAGGGTAGATGGGGTGGTTCACTTAGATTCTTTTCCGTCTGGGATTTACTGCTTTGATTTTTCTGATGTCTGTAGGCTGTCCAATTGAAGGTATGGAATCTGTGGTTGCGACCGTCAGTGGCTACCACGGCACAGAAAGATTCAACCTTATCAAGATGATATCTTATACTGGTGCCAGCTATGTGGGCGCAATGTCAAGGTCAATTACTCATTTGGTGGGTTTTAATTTTATTAGTCCCAAATTCAGTCTGAAAAGCATCAATAGCTTTCAAATAAGACGAGTTTTGCAATTATGTATGTTTAAAAAAGAACGAGTATAGATTTTTGGATGGGGATTTGATGAAATACATTTTGTAGTATAATTTTGCAGTATTTATCTATCATGAGTCACTCATCCGCAATCTTAGGCTAAAGAATGATGTTACTTATTGTTTATTCTTATGGTGATTAGATTTGTTGGGAATTACAAGGGAGGAAATTTAATCTTGCTAAGAAGTTTAGAACAATAATAGTCAATCATCGTTGGCTTGAAGATTGCATTAAACATGGAAAGCGTGTCCCAGAAGGTCCATACGTTCTTCAAAGGTACAATCAATTGTTACTTTTTTTATATTACATTATAGTTGCTTGCATACAGCAAGCAATAACATTCTGTCGTGGGGCTTTTGTCCAAACACCTTACAACTGGTACAAAGGCTTAAGAATATATCTATTTTGTCATCTGGCAAAAGATTTCTGTTTTCTAGCCATCAAGGCAAGCAAGCATGGAAAATGTGCAATTAGGAACATTGAACAAACAAATAACGAAAATTGAATGCAAAAATAATGAGGATGAAAATCTTATCTGGATTTCCCATTAACCCAGAGAAGTGCTGCTATTTTATTCAATGCATATGTTCTGAGTGTTCTGACTTTTCTATTCAACCCTTTGCTGTCAAATCAGTAAAGTCTCTTCTGTTTGTCTTTCTTTTTTCTCCCAAAATAAATTATATAGTCCATTTCTTCATTTATTGTGTACCTAATCCTGGCAAAACATATAATTTGCTTTTTACACTAAACGAGAACTCACATTTACGAATTGTATGACCTTATTGTCTCTAATTATCTGGTCTTCCTTTTGTTTTCCTTTGCATTTGCGCTGAAAGTATGTCTTTTGTTGAGGTTTCACTAAGGCTTGGTTACATATCAGATAATTTCCACCATTGCTTTACCACCTCTATCCTGTAATCCTGTTTATTTTTATCTCTTTGAATTGTGGATTTTATTCCTTGCAGTGGCCAATTGGCAGGTCCCTTGTCAATGAAACTCCCTCTTGCTGAAAAGGGCTCCGTCTCAACCAAAAAGAATAACTTGCTTTGTGAAAAGTTACATAATTATGGAAATGTTGATGATCAAAGCATTAAAGACATATGCTCTTTTGATGATTCAATCTTGCCCCATTCTTCTTTGCTGGATAAGGTGACTTGAGACAGCCCTCTCTTAATATATGTGCACAAACTATCCTGAATCATTTATGGATTTAAGTGGGGAGAAGAAAATCGATTAAATATGTTGTTGTAAGCTGTAACTCATATGTCAAGATTAAACTTATCAGGGAAAATATTAAGAATCTGAATCCTTTAATTGATTTACATTTCCTTTCATTATTTTCTTCACATTCATGACTCAATTGGTTTTTTTGAGTCCAAGTGCCATCATAGATTATTATTATTATTATCATTATTATTATTTTTAAAGAAATACCGTTCATATCTTGTCCAAAAAAAAAGGAAAAAACACCATTCATAGATCTTTGTGCATGCTATGATTTGTTAGATATTTAAATGTTAGGGTCCCTTTGTAATCTAACTTAGGCATGTTATTTTATTAGTTAGGTTGTGAGTTAGTTACTATGGTTAATTTAATTAACCATCATTGTATTTAAATCCTATTAACTCATGACTTAAGCCTATATCAATTATGGAATGAGTGATATCAACATAGCTCAACAAACATAATGTATGAACTATCTAAGATCAAAGATTCGAAATCCCACCCCAAATATTGTTGAACTAAAAAAATAGCCTACATAGGAAGAATAAGGCTTCTCCTTTTGTACAACTGTTTTTGATCACTAAAGTAACAGCCCTAAGGATTTTCGACTTTGCAACTATTATCTTAAGAAAAAAAGGTAGGAGTTCATTACTTGTCTAGAGTTAATGCCTATCGCTAACCTTTTTAATGTTAATCCCAACTAGGATCTGTACTCTGATTTTAGGAATAGTGATGTCACTGCTCATAAAGCAAAGGACATATTGCGGAGGAGGATTTCTAAGCAAGAAGACTCGTCAAGCTCAAGTAGCAGAAACCATTTTGAGGAACCAACTCCCTCTGGTTTTTTTGCGATTGAGGTGAGATATTTCATTCTTTGTTCCATCTTACGTTTTGAATCTCATTCATTTTTGTCCACGTCGCTATACTTCATAGGATAAAGTCCACTTCTTTTGCAAGGTTTAAAATCTGTGGTAATGTCTTGTACTGGCGAATGGTTTAATATCTGTTCTAAATTACTAATGTATGGAAGTAGTTTTCTTTAATTAAGTAATGTGATCTGGTTCTCTTATTTTAATTGTAGGTTGATGGCGTGGTATCTTTTGATTAGCCCTCTAACAATTTAAATTTCTATTGTTATAAAATCCCAATAAATTGGTATGTTCTGATTTTATTCTTAGGTGGGGACCTACTGACTTTTCTGCTTGAAATGTTATGCACAAATGTGTTAAGCTAACCAACATTCCCCTCCAATGAATGACAACAAGTAAGAAAGGGCATGGACTTGCTTTTAGATTTAACAAATGTTTTGAAGTCTCTGGTAGTAAAAGTGTCAGTAGGTTGATAAGCACCGGTAATAATTTTTAATAACTATCCTTGTGCTCAACCTTTCTCTTGAGTGAATCAATTTTCACATGACTGGGGCCTTAAAAGATCGGATCTAGCAAGTAGGATAAACATTATGACGCCAGGAAACGGGAGAACAAGGAACACAAACATCTTCAAATTAGTGTCCGATGCAAGCTAGCTTAGTCGTTCGGTTGAGCTCTTATAAGAGTTTTTGGAAATTGCACAAGATCATGATTCAATAGTATTACACACCCTGTGGTTGAGAGCTCATCAATATTGTTTCTAGACCAATTAGAGTCCAAATAAGGCATGACACTAAATTTTACTACCAGGAAAATATAAACTGTACGATAAAGACTCTTCAATGTAATAAAATATCTCTTCATAGAAGCCATAGGAGGAAGAGTAGGATGGGGCATGTGTTTGACAACTCTTAACAACTGTGGCAATAATATCTAGACGTGATGGGAGTAGAGTATTGACATGGCCCACCAATACTTACATTCTATGCATTTTAGAATCCTTTTAACTAAATGACTTGGGAGAATTAGTTGTAGTACCTTCAAACTAAAAAGGAGTTTGACATGATTTGTCTCGGATATAACTAAGCCATGCAAGATGGGTGAACCCTGGATCCTCATTATAAAATGACTGTATACATGTGATCATTATAGCATTTATAATGTTTTGCCACTAACATATATAAACACAATCATGCTTTGAGTTTTTCTCTGCATGGTTAAATTTAGAATATAACAATTTGTATTGGTTTGAAATAAATTCAATCTTTAAAAAGTCTGCTCTAATGAACATTTGTGAGTGGTTTGGTTTTCTTTAGTTTATTAATGTGATTTACCTCTGCATTCTCATTGTGGTGTGGGTTGATGACTTGATGTGGTCTGATTGATCAATAATCATTCAAGAACTTCAAATCTATTTGCCATCAACTTGTCAATTCATTTAACTTGTTGCTAGGCTTTGACTTAGGAATATTTTTCCTCAGCTAGGAAGAATTGGAAGCTCACTAATCCTGTCTTTCGAAATTCTGAACTGTGGATTGCTTTGCTTCTATGACCAGAGAATGTCAAATCCCACAGCTTAATTGTAGACAATACCATTTTTTAACGATTTGCATCTTTGCTATTTTTAATTGAACCAGGAGATAATTTCAGATTCTGTTCAAAGGTGTAACTTTTATCTTCTTTTGAGCTCACTTTATTTATTCATTTATTAGGATGTCATATTCTTTTACACGTTGTCTCCTTTCTTGGGCAATCGATTTCCTTTATCATTCTGTGAAATCCTATTTCTCTGTCTTTTTTGGTATATCATCACTTGAGAAAAGAAGCATTTTACCCTGAACCACAATTTCTTATGTATTTTTGAACTTTTTCCGCTCACTGATAAGTTTTGGTCTTATTTCATTTGGATAGCGTGGTAGTTCTTCGAGGTTGGCGAGAGATGAAAGAAAAGGTGAAAGTAGTAATCAGGACTCAACTGTAAACTCTTCAAGGAGATGTCGCCGGCTTGTGAATAAAAATTCTACCGAAGATCATAATAAGGCTGACATTTGGAATTTTGACCTGAGGCGGAATCATTTGGGAACTCGTAATAGTCTTACAGGTCCTTCTAGCCATTGGGATGATGAAACAAATATTGAAGTGGTAAACATTGGAGGAACATCTGACCGTGACCAGTTATGGGACGAAAGGGGACTATCAAGTGATAGTTTTGAAGGCATTGAAGCTTGTGAGGACCAATCTACTTCCAGAGATACAAACTTACAAGTTGAGAATGCACCAAGAGGGTCATCGATAACTTCAGAAGATGAATTGCACAATATTAACAATTTACAAAAGAATATTGAGGATCCAGTTATAGAACTCAATGCAAGCTTACCCTCCACCTCAACAGAGTTATCTTGTGTCATCTGTTGGACAGATTTTAGTTCGACGAGGGGAGTTTTGCCCTGTGGGCATCGATTTTGCTATTCATGCATTCAGAACTGGGCAGATCACATGGTAAAAGTTTTATTAAATTTCTATACATGGAGATTCAAGGATCCAATTAAACCTTATAATATTCTTTTTGCTTTTTGATCCAAAACTATTATAAATGCCAGGGCCTTGGGCAGCAAACTATTCAATTTATTCAGCATATGAGTGTTATAGCTTTTCTGACTTCATTA
Organism: Benincasa hispida; assembly: GCF_009727055.1. Taxonomy (NCBI): domain Eukaryota; kingdom Viridiplantae; phylum Streptophyta; class Magnoliopsida; order Cucurbitales; family Cucurbitaceae; genus Benincasa; species Benincasa hispida. The sequence continues at coordinate 41,654,139 of NC_052349.1, read as the reverse complement.
ACTAGGTTGCATTTTTTGTCTTCATGATCAGGACTGGAGAACAACTTATTTGAATTTGTCGTCGTATTCATAACCTTCTTAATGATAATGCAATATATTTTGTAGTAAAACTCTGGATCATGTTTCGAACATGCTAATTATGGTTGTGTACTAGTTCTTTCTCTTATACATGTGGAAGTAAGGATTTCCAAATAACTATGAGAAATACTATGTTGCCTCCATAATTTCTTTGTATTTTTTCTCATTACCTCTCTGCTCTATTTATCTATTTTTGTTTTCTAATTCGAAGGTAAAATTAACTATCTAATTCGCATGAACTGAAACGTGTTTTAGGGACGGTAATATATTACAGAAGTTTGGCGTGAGAATTGTTCGAGCAGTGATGGGATGAATGTTAAACTCTGGATATTTTAACTGCTTGTCATGTGTATGGTTGTATTGGGATTCTTGAACTATTAGGCAACATCACTGATCTGATTAAGAAAAATTAACCTGAAAATTGTGGCTCTATAGTTGTCTATACAATTTGCCCTTTGTGCAAATTATGCGAGCTCCTTATTTATTTATTTTTCCTCTAACAACTTGATGGAAAATCTAACTTCACTTTTAAGAATCCTTGCCATCTCAACTTGATGGAAAATCCTCAAATCACAAAATTAAATATAACACAGCCAAATTATGTGAGCTCCAAAATTAAATATAACTAAGCCAAATTATGTGAGCTCCAAACTTACGTATTTTTCTCTGGTGCCAACTTCTACCTTGAAACTCTGGTCATTAATGATTTTTGTTCTTTGAACTTGTAGAGTGAGTTCTGTCATTCTCAGTTGATCGGTTTACTTATCATTCAAATGCTGTCAATGTTATAGTATGTACTATGAAGTTCAGAATCAATTTCATGGTCCTAATCTATTGGTCTCATATCTTGTAGGCTTTGAGCAGGAAGATCTCAACTTGCCCTTTGTGCAAAGCCACTTTTCTGAGCATCACAAAGGTTGAAGATGCTGCCACCTCCGATCAGAAGATATACTCCCAAACAATTCCATGTGGACCATCACTATTGGATATTTACATTCTTCCTGATGAAAGAACTCTTAACAACGTTGTTCAGGTCACATATATTTTTTATGCTCAGCGTCCGAACTCTGTTTTTTTTTTTGCTTGTGTGTAGGGGTTGGGGGGGAG
>NC_052349.1:41589651-41652939 GCF_009727055.1 Benincasa hispida | reverse complement strand
CATGATTTTTTCCCAAACAGTAAGCCGATGAAACACAAGTACTTCATTTTCAAGAATTCCATTCGTTGCACTTCATAATACTCATTGTATCTCTATGGTGACATTTTTATTTATTATGGTTATAACGACCCATCTGGACGAACAACTAATTCTTGATAGTTGTAAACAACAGCCCTCTGTAGCAGCTGTTTGTAGCGCATGCCGATGTCGGGAACCAGAGGACCTCCTCATGAGCTGCCATCTTTGTCAGATTCGACATATTCATTCATACTGTCTGGACCCTCCTTTGTTACCATGGACTTGTATTCACTGTAAGGATCTGCAGATACTCTACCATCGAAGCCATTAATTTCTTGTCTTGAAATCAGGTAACTTGCCTCCACTTCTGATTCTGTCATATTGTTATGTATACTTCTCAAAATTCATCTGAGTTGGCCGTTGGGTATTGTTGGATTTTGGTGTTGGGAAATTGGATAAAAGGGTAGTGTTGTGAGCACAAACAAATAGCGAGCAACTTGTCTTGAGCATTTGTGTCAGGCGATCCAATTTGCCACCTTGTTGGCCATTTTTTTTTTTTTTAAATACATACCTTTTTTTGTTAACTTCTGAAACGTTGTTTTTGATTACTTAAACCATTTTTTAAAAACTTTTTGGTCCTTTGCCATTTTGCTTTCTTACTTCCATTAGTTACATACTTGGTTATTGTCATACCTTTAGGGTTTGTTTGGGGCCCAATATCCTATATGGGGAGATCATATAGCCTCTATATCACCGTTTAATTCATTGATATATCATCTCCCCTTTTCACTTCCTTCAACATTACAGTAACCCTTATTTAACAACTCTTTCATCTTCTCCACCCCCACTTCCTATGTCTCCTCTCTTCTCATACCCGATCGTCAATCTCTCCTCCCTTCTTACGACCCACTTACGTTTTTATTTATTTATTCTTTTCTTGAGTTTATTTCATTATACTTCGGGTGTAATTTTTTTCCACTATATCCATTTTATTAAGAAACCATGATATTTCAATCTAGTTCTATGCACCCATTTTTTATCTTCAATTTACATACATCATTTTTTCTTCCAATGTCTTGTGATAAAGTATATTAATAATTTATCATCTATAAATTGTCATTCAAGTTTTCATTTTTATTTGCTTAGTATATTATTATTTATCTGTATAATATCCATTAAAAAAATCACAATATTTTGGATTAAATCTTTGTACACGATTTCTCAAAAATAAAAAAAAAAATCTTCATATACAACATAAATATTCAAAATCTACTCTTCAAAAACTCATTATAAAACCTCAATAGAAAACTCATCCATGAATATATATGAGAAAGACTTCAACGAAATCCCTAAAATCAAACAGAAGCAAAACATTTTTTTTTAATATCTCACTAAAATATTTAATTGACCATTCATAACTTTTTAGTTTTCGATAGTTTTTAAAAATTAAATTTATAAATACTACTTTCACTCTTTTATTGTTATTTTTATTTGTCTTACTTTTGAAGAATCTTTTCAAAATTCAAGTCATGAATGAAAATTCTATATATATATATATGTATGTAGTATTAAAAAGTGGAAAAAGGTTTAGGTTTTAGAAAAAAGTTGGTACGTCCATCCCTGGCTTAGAATTAAATCTCGTATTTTTAAATGTTGGTATTTTGTTGACTATTTACGATTAATCTTAAATTTTGACTTATTATTTTTTTAAACAACAATAATAAAGAATTATTTAAAACACAATAATTGAATACAAAAATTTGAATTGATACAATAATTGAATTATAAGATTAAAAAAAATAGTGTTCATACAGACAAATTATTTTATAGTACAAAAATCTGAACTAGATAACACTGACATATGAACTCTGCACATCCAAACACAGACATGAACTTAGACATAACAATTCTGCACACCTAAATACCGAAATATGAACTCATACAATACAACTCTTCATCCTAAACACAGACATAAGAACTTTCTAGACATCAAAACTCTAGACATCTTATATCATCTCAGCGTCCCGAACAACCCCTTATATTTATCAAAGTAAATGAGAAATTGTGCCCACACTATAATAAATAGATCCTACCTTTTCTATGATGTGAATCATGTATATAATATATTCATTGTATTTTTGGACCCAATGGGGCAGCCCCGTTGGCAGAGGCACAGTTTCTTGTTAATATCTACTTAGAAGCGACGTGTTTGAATCTTTGAGTGAGCTTAATACACGAAGACCCTTGATTTCTCCAAATTTGGACCTTGAGACAGGCGAAAGGTTCTCTAGGACTAGTGGAGATGGGTCCCAATACATAAAGGTATAAAGAAACATTTTTTATGGGACATGCTAATATTTTGACTAACTTTTCCATTTGTTTAATACAGTTTTATCTTTGTTTCTAAATAAATAATTATCTACATTGGTACTTTTGTGTTGGAATTACATGTGAAAAGAAAAGAAAGTTTCAACTAAAATTGAGGTTTTAAAAGCCGAGTCTAGAATAGAAAGTAGATGAATAGAGTTATTAAAAGAAAATACAATAAGAAACATATAAAAGCATGTTTAAACCTAATAATGCTATTGGGACTTTATTTAGAAGAGCATTGACTTGAATTGCATGTGCACAAAATACTGCTACCATTCTCCTTGTATTAGAAGCTAAGCACATAGGATATGACTTATCAAATAATCTACCAAACTGCAGAATACCCCCTTAGGAAGATAGTTCATTTGAAGCTTTACAATGATTGATAGTGATTTTGTTTTAGGTGATTGCAAAGACAAAGAGCAATTGAAGTTAGCTGAAGATTTTGAAGCAAAGAAAAGCCAATGTGCCCTCCCACAAATCCTTCACTGCTAAGGTTGTGCCCAACACTGATTATTGCAATTATTTTGAAAAGTTTCAATTTTGTTTGGTTTGTTATGATATGGTTCTTGAATGTCTTGTTTACTTGCAGCTGCTTTTAACCGAAATAAGATTTTTAGGGGGAAACAAATTTTCCGTCCGTACATCTTTTGGAAATTCTTATGTGCATAAAGCATAATTATTAGTACATTGAAATCATCGACACTCCTTTTTCTAACCGTTCATGTGAATTTGAAGGTTTCAAGTTCAACATTTTTTAAATTTTTTTTTATTCTATTGTTTCTAGTTTGTAGTATGGTATTTTTACGAGGACAAGAATAATAACTCGAAATAGTTTTTGGTTTTTTCCTCTTCTAACTTTTATTTTGGTTCTTGAACTTTCTAGAAATCTATTTTAATTTTAAACTTTCATACTTATTTCATTTTGGTTAATGTATCTCTATTTTGTTATAGTCTTTTTTTTTTTTTAAATAAAAACAAATAATTTTGTTCGAATGCTTAGTTACTATTAATAAATGGTTAAGGTGGTTTTAAGTGTATTAATATCTCAAAAGTTTAAGGACCAAGATTAATCCCATCTAAAAATCTAGGAGTAAAAATGAGATACAAGTATTTTTCAAAAAGAAAAATGGTGAAACATTTTCAAGAACTAGAGCTCTTTAATATCCAAAATTCAAAATGGATTTTTTAAAATAACCTATTTACCATTCAAAATTATTGTATTGGTCTATGCATTTGGCTATTTATTATTTTTTTTATTAGAAAAATTTTGACATAAATTTATGAAAATTTTGTCATTACTTTCTTGGCTTAACAATAGTGAGTATAACCAAATCGAGTATAGTTCAATTGGTATATGAGTGTGTTAGTAACTATAAGATTTGTAGTTAAAATCCCTTTACTCTGAATATACTAAAAAAAAGGGAAAAAAAATCATGATTGAGTGCTAATAGTTCTTGTTGCAGATTAAAATACAATATCTAATGAAAAAAAAGCAACAAAAAAGTGGATTTTAATCAACAATTTAAAGGTATAACTTTTGATGCATTCCACAAAAATAAAATTATAGGTGTGGGGAAGGACTGAGAGCATAAAAGTGCAAGTGATTAAAGGTGGATTTTCTTTTGGGTGAAATCTTAATTAATGAAGGGAAAGGCTCTTTAAAAGCTTTGAAGATGACATCCACCACAGATGCACTTTCATGTCCAAACAATTGCCACGTCATCAGCCTATATATATATATATATATATATATAAAATTTTAAAAAAAGAATACAAAATTATATTATCATAATTAATTATAGGCAAATTGCTTAAGCATGATCAAATGAACCTAACATTATTAGTTACAAATTAATAAATATATGAACTTAAACAAAGTATCTCTCTCTATATTTAGTTAATGTGTTTAAAAATTTCAATTCTTGGGGTTAAGTTTTGGTCCATTTGAGAATAAGACGGTAGGAAATGTCACAAGGATATAATGTTAGTAACTGAAATAGTGTTTTTAGTACAACTAGATAGAAGATTAAGATAAGAGTGCATACCATTTATTACTAAACTAACTTTACTTTAATTTTTTAATTACAAAATTGGTCCCTTGATCTAAAGTTCATTGATGCTTATTCTATATCTGTTTATGTACTTTGAAATGTCCAAGTTTAGTATAATATTATAAATAAATCTTCAAATTAGTCCTATGTCTCAATGTGTTTCGAATCTTTTAAAAGTTTCATTTTGACTCTTTGAGATGATTCTGAAATGTATTTTGAAAACTGACAAAAATATTGATATTTAAAAATCGAAAGACATAAACAACTTTGTTTACTATCTAATTTCAACTATATAAAAAATTCAGATGGATGTTTTCATCCATTTAAACTCAAATATATTGTTGACATTATTGGCAACATTATCCACATATTAGAACTTTCTAAAGGTATGCCAATTTACTTGAAGAATGTTATAAATGGTGTCACTTATACCTTCCACATTCTTACACATTAGCTGTTGAGAATTTGTAGATGCTATTTTAATGCGAGAGCCTTCAAAAGACATAGTTTGGAGCACTTTTGAAGTTTGAGATTGAAGCGAAACTTTTCAAAATTTAGGAAATTAATAGAAGCATACACCAAAGTTTCGAATATAATTTAACTTTTGATTTAATATTTATAATTTTAGTTTTTGTCTCAACTTAGTCTATGGTTAAAAAACTTTTGACTGATCTCCATAGTTTGGTTATAGATCTCATTGAGTTCCCAGTTGATTTTTGGGAATGACTAGTCAATTAGTTATTTTGCTGGAATGATTTGTCATAAAATTAACAAAAAATTTCTAAATGTATTTTCATATTTAATTTAAATTTGAAAACAGTTTTCTGTACTTAATTTAGATATAAACATTTTTCTATTTAATTTAGATATGAAACATTTTTGTATTTAATTAGTTTTCTACATTTAATTTAGAAAAATATTTTTGTTAGATTCTTATAAAAAGAAAAAAATGGTTGTTTTAGTCCTCAAAGGTGAAATTTGAGTTTGACATGATATTTTTCTCTATTAAAAATGATTTAATTCTGAGCAAAGTTTTCACTCGATTCCAATCCTTCTTCGACGAGTACACGTCTGAGAAAGGTGGTGTTAACTTTGGGAGCAACTGACTTATGGCGATTTAGCACCAAGGTTGCACCGATTTTGCTTTCAAGGCAGTGGATCTTCCACAACATAACAATGATTGAGATCCGAAATTGACGACGACTAACAATTTGAAAGCAAAATTAAAGAATAACGATTGATTGCACCTCCATCTTTGATCTCCCTCTCCATATCGAATCAAGAACACCAGAATCGTCGATGGATCTCACACCATTCTCATCTTTGCAACCGGTCCAAACTATATCTGGTCGTCGGAAAAGCACTTAATCGGATTCAAAAAGGTTCATCTCATGGTCGAGTTGCAATTAGAATCCACATTTGCAATCGTCTCAACCAAGCCGATCAATTTGGAACTTGAAGAATCCTGACTAGAGTCCGCAGTGGATGTTGGTGGAGGCAATAATGCATGGCGTTCTTGTTTGAGGAGAAAACCATCTCTTTGGATATCGACGAGGAACTTCAAATATGAAATTATGGATCAACTTGGATTCAATAAATGAAGAGGTACAGAATTAAGACGATAATTTCTCTTTTTAACATATAAACATAATTGGATTGTTAGCTTACTTTGTTCCTTATGAACGAATTGTGTTGGGAAGAAATATTGAGCGATATTATACTTTGATTCTTGTTTTGAGATTAATAAGGGATGATCTAAAATTAAGAGAGACTTTCATTCGAAATTAAGAAGGAAAATTAAGAAAAAATAGAAAGTATTAATTTTGGTAAAATAAATTAAGGAAATAGGTGCACTTGTTATTATTAATTTTAAATAATAATAATTCGTTGACAAAATCATTCGACTAGATACATGATTTGAGGAACTTGGAGAAACAACACAACATATATAGTTTTCATTTTGTGATGAACAAATTAGTGATTAATTTATGTTGATTATGTTCTTATGATAGAATTTTTGGAATATGTGGGTCTTGTAGCATGATATTGAATTTTGTGGTTAACTATCGTTGTCAATTTGGATGATGATGTTAGTTATCTTTTTCTTGATTTGATTAAGTTTCACATATGTTGAAGATATTTTGATGGGCTAAAAATTAGGTTAAACGTGACAGAGACTTCTTGAACTCTACTTAGACAATTTTGACATACAATTACAATAACCAAAGAATTTATTTTTTTTATGTGACCAATTGTCTACAAGCCTCCTGAAAAGTCCAAATCATAATGCTTAAAGGAGAACTCTTAAATACAAGAAAATAATTATAATAATCTTTCTAATAATTAATTCATCATTGATTTTGAGAAAAGACCAACCGTACATTAGTTAGAAAATGTATTAGGGATTATTTTCTAAAAAAGAAGGAAATACAAAGTAGAGAAATATGCTCATGGTGAGAGCTATTACGTAAGTAAGGAAAATTGTGAGACTTTGCTGGGTGTAATATCCAAACAAGAAAAATAACACTTGCAATACTAGATATTATAACCATTTGAAATTCAGTAAGAAATTATGTATCATTTCGTTGTTTGAGGTGTTGACTGTTGATCTGTTGGACTGCAATCTCTTTGTTGAACTGTTGGATTGAGTTTGCTCTTGATTGATGAGGTTGATGTGGCATGTGCTAACATAGTTAGCTCACATGGGGGTAGTTTGTCAGATTGTTCCACAAATTTAATTTTTACATATGGTATGAAAATTTAACAAGTTTACTTTATTGATATTTTATAGCATGATATTCAATATAACTTTATTAGTACATATTTAAATATTTATGAGTAGTAAACTATATTATCTTAAATGAGATGCTATTGTGATCACCTGAGCATGATTTATGTCATAAATTATCATGTATGGTCATTAATTCCATAAAGTATTATTATCACTTTTAAATTAAGTTTGACCTTATACATTATTTTGACCATCAACTAACTTGCTTGTAGTATGAATATATGTAAATTCCATCATTTTATGTGTTATCTTGTAGAACTGATGGTAATTTGAGACATCGTCTAGTTATAAAATGTGTAATGTTTTATAAGGTTTTTTCTTCAAGATCTTGATGGGTATAAAGTGAGGATACTTATCTTCATTGGTATGAGGCCTTTTAGGGTGGAACCAAAAACAAAGTCGTGAGGGCTTATGCCTAAAGTAGACAATATCATACCACTGTGGAGATATTTGGAGGATTATTATCCCTAACAAGTGGTATTAGAGTCATGCCCCTAGTTTAGCTATGTTGAACAAAGATGTAGTGGAGCCTCAAAAGTATGTCATGTTATAATCTATAGTTGAACTCTGTTAGTAAGGCAACGTGCCCTAGTGAGAAGAGTTAGCATAGACAAGAGTTAGACGGATGAATGACTATTTGAGGAGGGCTCGGTGGTCCTTTGTTCGAGGGTAGCAATGTTGGGAATGTGACCAAAATCTCACATTGGTTAGATAAGGAGATGATCATCACATGTATTAGATAAGAAGATGATCATAGATAATATATAATTTCAATTGATTAAAAGTATGCATATCTTGGATCTTGAAAAGAGAAAATGAACATTTATGATTTATGGTTGTTACATGATTTAGCAATTTTTGAAGAGACATTATGAATTAAACTTGGATTTTCTATTTCTGAAAGGAAACAAACCATTTAGGTTAAATAAATCTTCAAATATTTTGAGTCATATTCTCATATGACTAAAATATATGAAATAGCCATTATAAACTCTTGATAGCATTTGTATAATACATCACATGGATATAAAGAAGTATTTACTCAAGTTGTTTGAGTTGATTATGTGAATATTTGTTAATATCCTTTGATACATGCATTTACTCAAATTTATTTGAGCTGATTGTGTGATTATCCATTTGTATGTTGATGGTATATTGATCTTTGATATAAACATAGAAATAAGTAATAATACTAAGTTATTTATGTCCTCACAATTTGAAATGAAAGATTTAGGTGAGGATGATTTGACACTTGATGTTAAGATAAGGAAAACTGAAAATAGATTTTATTTATATCAATCACACGTTGAAAATGAGATTTGATTGCTTTGATGATACTCCTGTAAGAATGCCTTATGATTCTAGTGTGAATCTTAAGAAAAATAAGGAAGATAGTGTTTCTCGATATGATATGCAAAGAATATAGGAAGTATTATATTAATGAACTATAATAGACCTATGATAAAATATTATTTGATTGCTCTTCGTCGTTTATTAAGGTATCTTAATGGTACAATAGATTATGGTTTGCATTTTAATATTTTCTACCATACTAGAAGGGTAGTGTATGTAAATTGGGTAACTTAAAATGAAGAAATAAGCTTTACTAATGGATTTATTCTTATTGGGTAGAGGAGCTATTTCATGGAAGTCTGCAAACCAGACTTGTATAGCAAGGTCCACCATGGAGTCTAAATTTATTGCTCTAGAATTAGCAGGACAAGAGGCTGAATGACTTAGAAGCCTACTAGGAGATGCATCATTGTGGGGGGCATTAGTATGAGTGACTTAGAAGTCTATTGGGAGATGTACCATTGTGGGTGGGCATTAGTACCGGTCTTTTTGTACTATGATTCACATGCTGCCATAGGAATTGTTAAGAAAAGTGTGTATGATAGAAAAGGAGGCATATACGCCTCAGACATGGAGCTATGAAACAATTACTGAAATGAGGATTATTTCATTGTAAGGTTTGAGAGAAATTTTGCAGATCCTCTCACTAAAGGCCTAACAAGGAGGGTATTCTAGAATTTTCAACAAGTATGGGTCTCAAACCATTATAGTGGTCCATAGCCTTTTATTTGGGCGGTCTATTGCGATAGACTTGATGGGCCATAGCCCTTCATTTGGGTGATCCTAGTATAGACTTAATGGACAGAACTAAAACCTTTAAAAATTCCATAGCCCTTCCTTTTGGTGGTCCTGACATGGACTTGATGGACAATTGTAAAATCTTCATGGCTCAGTTTTTGAGTGGTTTGTCTTTGACAGACTTGATGAAGTTGGTCTTGCTATGGATTAGATGTAAAGTCTTAATAGCTCAGTTAGTCTATTGCGATAGACTTGATGAAACAATAAACATGATTGTGAAGGTATGGCCGCCTAAAGTGAAGGTCTTTTTCTAGAACTTTTACGTTGACCCGAAATTTTATGTGCATGACCTTAAATAACACGTTTTTATCGTAGAATCGATGAAAATTTGAGGAGTAAAATATATTGTGGGGGTCTCAACCATAGTTATTGAAAGTTCAAAAGATAACTCACTCTCTCTAATTAAGTTGTTGCCCTACTTGACTATGCATCAATTCAAATAGAAAGATATTGATGTTTGAGTTTATTCTCCTATATTTGCTCAGATAAATTATATATTGTTTTTTAATTGTCAGTTATTCATAGGGGATTGTTGGGAATGACTAGCCAATTAGTCATTTGCTAGAATGACTTGTCATAAAATTAGCCAAAGATTTCTAAATGTATTTTCATATTTAATTTAAATTTAAAAATCGTTTTCTGTATTTCATTTAGATATGAAACATTTTCCTATTTAATTTAGATATGAAATATTTTTGTATTTAATTTAGGTTTGAAACGTTTTCTACATTTTTCTATTTGATTCTTATAAATAGAAAAAAAATGGTTGCTTTAGTTCTCAAGGGTTAATTTGAGTTTGCCATGATATTTTTCTCTATTAAAAATGATTTAATTCTGAACAAAGTTTTCACTCAATTCCAACAATTCTTCGATGAGTGCAAGCTTGAGAAGGGTGTTGTGTTAACTTTGGGGAGCAACCGACTTCTAGCGATTTAGCACTGAGGTCGCGCCGATTTTGGTTTTAAGGTAGTGGATCTTCTACGACACAACAATGATTGAGATTCGAAATTGACGATGACTAACATCGATAATATTTTTACCCCTCGAAAAGTCCATAAAAGTCCCATGATTCAGACCGAGATTTCAAATCTCGATCCAAATCCTGCACCTAGAACATTATATTTATGAGCATTTCGTTTATAGATTGTTGCATAAAAATTATTATTATTATAAACTTTCGATAAAATGAACTTTGAAGGGCTAAATTTAAGACTTATTGAAAATACAAGAGATAATACCTTGTCTCAAGACCCAAAATGATATTTGTCCACTTTTTAAAACTTAAGAATATTGACCTCTTGATTACATCATCAAGCAATTTTACAAAATTACCCTTTTATTTTTCTCTCTTCATCCTCATTTCTATCTCTCTTTCTCTCTTTTTCCTTCCTTCCTTCCTTCATCATTCTCTTTCTCTCTTTTTCTTCCTTTTGTTTCTTCCTCCATCTCCTTCTCATCTAATGCTTTTCTTCTTTAGCATGATCAACTTTGGCAAGACCATGTAACCATCGAGTCCTTCTTCTCTATCTTCTCTTTCAGTTTGTGTTGCAAAATGAAACTAAGGGTCAGAGAGCGAGATTGAGATCATGAGAAAAAAGAAGAGAAGAGAGTGATTTTTGAGAGAGAAAAGAAAAGGAGAGGGCAAGAGGACGGCGAGAGACAAATACTAGAGGAGAGAGGAGAGAGGAGAGAGAGCAAAATACAAATTTGTGTCGACGAAGGTTTCCTTTTGATAATTTCACTTGAATTTGACATAACCAAATGGTAAAAAAAAAAATCTCAATTTTGAAAAATGGGATAAAACTCAATCAAACCTAAAAATCATGTGAGTTTTTTAACTTCCCAAAAAAGTAAAAAAAGAAGAAAAGAAAAGAAAAATCCTTGTACTTTGCTCATGGCCACACTATTTGGTTCAAATGGGTATCTTCTCTATAATGTAATATTGTATTTAAAAAAATATGGAAGCATTTGCATTTGGCTGCATGCCAAAGATGATATGAGAAATATATTTCAATATCCCACTGAAAAAGGGAAAAAAAAGAAAAAGAAAAAAGTGGTCATTTTCATCGCATTAAATATTATGAGATAACTTTCCTTCTACAGCCATATTCTTTTCTCTGTTCCACATCATTTTGCTTGTATGCACCTTTGCAAAAATCATGGATAAAAATCCAAAATTATATGCCACACAAACCTAAGCTAAGATATACAACGATAATTGATTGTACTTAATCTTATGCTCTACGTTTCTCTACATACTAAAAAAAATAAATTTTTAATTGGGTGTAACATGGATTATACAATAAGACTGCACCCAAATTTTTTTTTTTCCTAACACATATATCTACTTAATATATCATTTCCCAAATTTAAACTCTTCATCTTACATTTTCTTTTCAAAATTTTTTCTCCACCCTACCCTTTTTTCTTCCAAACATTTAATCTCTAGTTAATCTATGTATGGTTTAGAGGACAAGACACTAATTGCTAGAAATATTAAAGAACTCCAAATCAATAAATTTACAGCTACATACGTCGTATATTTTTCAGGTCGAAATCAAGAGATTAGTGTACCTCGTTACAAAATCCTACTAAAATTTCTTGGAGATTATGCTTTCTTTATAACCAACCAAAATAAATAAAAATGAAATGAAATAGTTAATTATATTTTACTCCTAATTTGTCCCCTCATCAAATTAGAAATAGCTAGGGCAACACTCACCTATAAATTTAATTATATTTATAATTAGACCATCACTTTCTTTGTATTAATTAAAATAATAAAACACAATATATTAGAAAATTTTAACACAATTCAATCTCAAAGGTTGATGGTTCAATCTTCCACTCTCATCGTAAGAACGAAAGTACTACTTTAATAAAAAGAGAAAAAAAAAAACAGAAGATGAAGAAGGAAATGAGTTTTTTTCCCCTTCATATTAGTGATGAAGGCAAGTACACATAAAGGGTGAAATTGATTAAAGATTAAAAGGAAGAGGGAGTTGCAATATTGGAAACAAGTGTGTAAGTAAAGAAGAAGAAATATTAGAATCAAAAAGCATAAGTTTTTGAAGAGGGAGAGTCAGCAATTTTCATGGTTTGTTGGATGAGCTTTTGGGCCTTTCTGCTTCTGATTTCAACTCTCATGCTTTCACTTTTCTCAATCTTATCATAATTATTTGTTGTTGTTGTTGCCTTCATCTTCATCTTCAATGACTTCATGATTTTTGCTTTCAAATTCACTACTACCCTCTCTATACCCAACACCATCACCATCTTTTCCTTTCAAAACCTGCAAATTTTTACAACAAATATGGCAAAATAAGAGAGAGAGAGTTTAGAGAGAGAAGAAGAAGAAGAAGAAGAAGAAGAAGAAGAAGAAGAAGAAGAAGAAGAATAGTTGAGAATGAAAAATTAAATGTGGGGTTTGGGTTTGATGTGGTCACAATGTAAACATTAAGATATTTGAAGGATGAGCACTCAACACTAATTTTACATTCCAAACCCAAATAACTTTTCTATTTTATTATTATTATTTTTTTGTCATTTTTGGTCATTCTTAATTTTTTTTGTTCTTCTACTTTTTTTCATCTTTGTATTTTCAATAAAGGTTAAAATTAATGGTTTTTTTTAATTTTTTTTTTTAAATTAATTAGTTAAAAAATCATTTAAAATAATAAAAATGTTGAAAATATTTATAAAATATCACCGTCTACTTGCGATAAACCGTTATGGACTACTATTTATGTCTACCATAACACAAACAGACACAAACAATAATCTATCGTGAACTATCGTAGATAGATAGTAAAATTTTTATTTGAATTGATTAATTAATTAATAATAACAATAATAATTTCTATAAAAAAAATAGAATATGTGAATAGAAATTTATAGAAGAAAGTAAGCAGAATGATAATTTTTTTAAAAGGAATTTTATGATGATGATGATTATTAATTTTATAATATTCACAAATATTACTTTATATATTACTTTAATGCGCTAGCTCTCCTATCAACACAGTATGATCTTGCCGTCCACTTATTTTATTTTATTTTACTTTTTTGGAAAATAATATTTATTTCATTAGTCAAAGGGGTAACCTTGCTGAGATGCTGTTTTGAATTTTTTTCTTTTAGAGTATAAAATGCTAATTCTTTTTAGAGAAAAAAAAATCAATTTACAGAACTAACTTTTAGAATTAAATCTTCAAACTAACGAGGAATAACACTTATAGTCATAAGATATATTAGTGTTCAAAAGATCTATACTTCGAATCTTCTTATTATACTAATAAAAAGGTATAATATTCATTGAGTAATATAATTATTGAGGTGCACACAAAATATAGTTCTTCGTAACTTGGATCCAACTTTATATAAATATGTTTTTTTTTCCTACAACATGTAGAGATGTTCATTGTTCTTTTAAAGGATGAAGATTGGAAAAAAAGGTTTTTTTCTTATGGGATTGTAGAGTCTTTAAATTGGATAATTTTTCTATGGAGAATTGAACACCACAACTTTCTTCATGATGATGTATTAGTTAGGTTTGATCATGCTTTCTCCATCTTCGTCGTCGTCTTCTTTTAGATATTGAAACATGTTTTGTACCTCTATATATAAAAGTGAAATTTTGTGAAACAAACACATATATTAAATGTCTGTTTAAAATCTCATGTCAAAATTTGTAAAATAAATAGACCCTAAAGGTTCACATAAATCATTCCATTTTTTTAATGGAGATTAGTTAAATGATAATTCTAATAATAATTTCTATACAAGAAAAGATACCATGTCACTATAATAAAAAAAGACTTTTCATGACACAAGAGCATATCCAAAATAAGGGAGTGAGAGAAAAAACTATCATAAAAACCAAAAAGACTTTCCATCATACACATGCAAATATATTTTCAAAATTTATAGAAAAAAGGAAAGGGCAAGTGATTGTTTGCATGAGGTTTCGGAAGAAACTTGTTTCGTGAAGTTAAACTTATGTTGATGTAGATTTGATGCAAATGTGGTTTGATCTCTAGTACTTGATCATCTGATTCTCTCTCAATTGAATTTATATGCTTGACTTGAGGAAGCAGAGTGTGTGATGTTCTTGATGTGAGAAAGTAGAGTGCACAATGTTCTTGGAGTTGAAATCTTGGAAGAATGCTTGTATGTCTAAAGGACTTCCAGTCTTCAAGTGTGCTAAGTCTTCAGAAGTTAGAGAGTCTTCTGTTGGGAGAAATTCTCTCTAGGCCTTGTAAATTGTAAAATTTCTCACCATACAAAACATCTCTATTTAATAGGGTTCTATAGTGGATTTTATGGGCTTGGGCTTGGTTGTTCCATGTACATGGCCATTGGACCCAATTAAGTGGATTTGAGCCTAATTTGATAGGGTCAATTAAACCCATTTTTTGGACTCAATTGGACTCCAGTCTAAATTATAATATCAGCTTGGACCAAATTAATTTTATTCAATCCAATGGTCATAATGAAAACAAGTGGCATCATTGGAATCTGCCAATCTATATCTTCAATTTCAATTCTGGATATATATTAACTTTTAATTAATCTTAAATTAGATGATTTGTAATTTTGTCATTAATTTGATAGATGACATGATAGTTTGTGATTGATCCAAAAATTCTATGATTTTTTATTCTTTTTTCAAAAAAGTTAACACTAAATCAATGTATAATATTCAGAAATATTACTTTATTTATATATATTAGTTTTAATGCGCTATCTTTCCTGTCAGCACAGTCTATTATCTTGCCTTCCACGTATTTATTTTATTTTATTATTTGTAAAAAAAATATTTATTTCATTAGTCAGAGGGGTACCCCTGCTGAGGTGCTGATCTTTGGTATTTTTCTTTTAAAATATAAATACTAATTCTTTTTAGAGAGAAAAAAATCAATTTAGAAACCTAACTTATAGAATTGAACAAATTAAATCTCCAAATTATAAAGTAACAAGCTATAACATTTATTGAGTAATAGCACGCACAATATGGATCTTCGTTACTAGATCCAAATTTTTATAATTATTTTTTAGATATGTAGAGGTGTTTATTGTTCTTTTCAAGATGAAGATTAAAAAAAAAGGTTTTTTTTTCCTATAGTATTAGGGAGTCTTTAAATTGAAAATTTTTCTACAAAGAACTGAACACCACGACTTTCTCCATGATGAGTTTCTATCTTTGTCTTCGATTAATTTAACGTACCTTTTTTTTCATAAAAAAATATTTTAATGATGCATTAGTTAAATTTGATTGTGCCTTCTCCATCCTCATTATGTTCATTTAGACATTGAAACATGTTTCATGCATCTATATATATTTATAAAATTTTGGGAGTCGCAATAAGAGTAGAATACTTCAAGAAGTGGAGTTAGTTGAAGATAAATTTATTAGTGAGTGTTTTGTCTAATTTGACAAAGGAGAACTAATCTATTCCATACAAATTAAACTAAGGAAACTATAGATATTAGTGCCTCTAGAGTACATAATTTAAACTATATTCATTTAGGCAAAAAGTGAGTAGTTCTAATGGGTGAGAATTTTATGATAAAGAGTGAGAGCGTGAAGAAAATTCAAAGTGGTATTCGAGATGCAAGTCAATCTTTACTGTTTGAAATGCATGAATTTGGTTTAAAGAAGATTGTGAGAAGAAGTGAATTTGAAGGGGTAGATTGAGGGAATTGTTGAAACCATAAAGTTTTTGTTGACAATGGGTGGATTAAGTTGGGTCATGTGGACTATGGGTGTTTTCTAGACATACTCGATTTTTTTTAGAATAGTCAATTTCTCAATCTAAGAAAGGAAAACCTAGCCCTTATATTAATTGGTTGGGTCGAGTCTTCGAGTTACCTGATGAAAGAAAATTTAAAACTAAAGAAAAAACAGAAATGTATTAGTAATGATGAACAACAGAGAGAAAACAAGAGAGAGTAATGAGTGAGGATGACTAATGATAGATTGCTCTATGAGGGAACAAAACGAAAGATAAGAAAGGCGAGGGGGTAATAATTGAGAGAGATTTGGTTGGTTAGAGAGAATGAAACGAAAGAGATTATCAACTGAAAAAGAACGAATGAGCGAATGACGAACGAACGAGTAATTTTTTTGTTTCAATTGCTAATTGAATCAAGTTGGTTTTTTCTTGAAAAATACAATCCAACTTGGATCAAGATTTTGCCAAATGCAACCCATTCCATGAGGCAACACATGAGTTGGACATTTTAAACCAAACTCTCCCACGTTTATTTTCAAAGTTAAGTATGATGATACCAATTGGGCCTATATACCTATACAATCCATAAAGTTCTTAGCCAGAGAAAAAAAATAAACATTTTATAAATTAAAGAATAACATTGACTTTTCGATGACACTTTTATCTAAATTCACTCAAATATTAGTTAACACATTATATTTACGATAAGAAAATTAAAGTTTTAAAATTTCACTCCAATTTATTATTACACTTTTTTTAAAAATCAATAAAATTGGGCAAACATAACTCAATTATATATAATAAAATACAGAGAAATTATTTCAAAGGATAAACATGTTGAAAATATTTACAAAATATAGTAAAATTTAAATTATCATTTGATAGACGCTGATAGACATTGATAGACTTCTATTAGTATCTAGTTTTAAAATTTTGCTATATTTTATAAATATTTTGTTTTATTTTTCTATATTTAAAAATAATCATATAATATATAATGTATTTACAAAATATAACAAAACTTTAAAATCATCTATGATAGACACGATAGATTTCTATTAGTTACAGTTTTAAAATTTTACTATATTTTGTTAAAATTTTATTTTATTTTTTTATATTTAAAAATAGTCCAATAATATATAATGTATAAGGGATGAAGATTACACGAAAAGAAAAATTCAATAAAATAAGATATTTTAATTCAAACTTTATCTCATCAGATTCCACTTCTAAAGGAGTGCGTGGTCGTGGCACTTACTTAGGAATTTATTTATTTTTCATAGAAAGCAGAAAAAGAAAAAGAAAAAAAGAAATAACAAATATCAGTTTATAAAAATCCAAAATTAGCTTTAAATGGGAAAAAGTTAATAGAAAATTATATCAAAATGTCACATTCCTCTCAACTTGTAGAGGGGAAATTATCCTCTGCAAAAGCCACTATATATCCATTATAATATTCCAAAAGAATGGACGGTCCTGATCCTTCTTAATATCGCAACGAAAAATGAAAGTATACTTTTATTCTTTTTTATCCATTTTTAAAGTTTTAAATTAGGTGATTATTTAAGTTCCAAAGAGTTAGTTTAAATTTAGGTTAGGTTAATTCTGATGCACAAATTTTAAATTTCGACATTTTTAGTTTAAGTTTTAGAAAATTATCGAAGTGCTTGTGCTTCAAGTTATTTACTTTTCATTTGGTATGCCTATAGTAATATAAAAAATGAGAGACATTTTTATTAAAAGTTTGTGACATCACAATTAGAGTTATACAGATAATCACATATCGAACTTGTAATTTGAGAAATTATTAACCTTAATTTATATGGAATATGATTGTTGACCAGAGATTTCTCTAGAAATTTAAACATTAATTGTATTCATTATCGAATAATAGTAGTACCATCTATAATGTATGATTCTCTATTTTTTTTTTAATTGGAAGTATACTTGACTCAAGCTAGAGTATTTGTTCACGAGTGATAGATCTTAAAAAGAACTATAGTTCCTAGCTTAACTTAGGCTTGTTAATGAGTATCCTATTTTGTAGGTATTAAGTACCAAAGAGAAGAACAAAAAAATTGGAGTCAAACGGGGTCAATTTGAAGCAATTTGGAGGTAATTTGAGCATCCAGGCTTCAAAGAAGGAGAAATGACCAAAATGCCCTTGATCGGAGTGTTGCAACCCTCGCTCAACGCTCTAACGCAACGCTGAGAGGCAAAGCTTGAAGATACAAGGCAGCGTCGCAACGCTGCAAAGATTAACGAAATGCCAACTCATCCCCCCACGCGCGCTCGTCGCAAGCAAGCATCACAGTAATGTTGCAACATCACTTCAACGCTTGAGGGCTGGATCGACAAGAGCGTTGCAATGCTGCGATTGTAATTTAAATATGTTCTTTCCGAATTAGGTAAAAGAGATGAGAGTTTGGCTGTCTTAGAGAGCATGTTGCTCGGTTTGGCCATTCGAGGCCAAAACTCACGAGATTTTCTTTCTTTTTGAGTTGTATTTGTAAATCTTGGCATTATGAGTCGGATTCGATGAATGATTGAAGGCCACAATGTCAGTTTTGAGGTTCGTAGGAATTTTCTTGAACTATTTGAGAATTCTTGTGGATTTTTGATTGGCTGTTTCTTTATGATTTCTATTATTTGAATTAATTTCTAGTACAAGCATGTATGATTGATGAACTGACGATTCAATTTCTTGTATGTTTGTCTTTTCTATGTGTATTTTTGATGTCCGTAATTGCATTGAAAGCATGCTTAATTCAGTAGCAATAAGTTTTAGTTTGATTTATGGCATGATGTCTAACCTATCCAGGATCACCTAATTGTTAACAAAACCTAAAAATTAGAAATGCATTAGGATAGAATTGGTCATTCTTGCTTAATATGTCTTAATCAATCCATGAATGTAATGCAATTAACTAAGTAAATTGCCTTTGTAATGAACTTAGTTAATTTAGGGATTAGTGACATGTTGATTCTTATTATGGAGTTTGTATGGGCTGTCCCTACATTCGATTAGGCTTAAGAAATAGTTAATTCAAACATGTTTTCATAATTAATTGATGATTAGATTTATAGAAAATCCTACAATCTCTAAACCGGCGAAGGTAATCATGTGTTCGATCTTTCTCTTTCTCTTTCTATCTTACTTTTTTGCATTTTAATTTCCGCATTTAGTTTTCTTGTCAACCAAACAACAAAACTCCGTTTTACTGCTTTTCACAGTCAAATTTAGCTTAGGAGAGATTTAATTCTTGGCTTCTCTGTGGTTCGACCCCGTACTTACCACTATTGCTACATCTTTATAGTGATAGGAGTAGTTCAGTGTATTATAAATTTTCTTTTAATTTGTGGCTCTTTTTGGAAATTAAACGACACTAAAAAAGGGTACGATCAACAAGCGCACTTGTTGATCTTCTTTGATTCGGTATTTGGTTTGTTCAACCTTTTAAATCGTTCATTGGGTTGTTGATACATTTAGATCGATCTTTCTCTTTTTGATCTTCTTAGATAAGTTATTGGTTTGTTAATCTTTTTAAATTAGCCATTGTATCGTTGATCTTTTTGGATTTATCTTTGACTTGTTAATTTTCTGAGAAGAATTAATATAAATCTTAAGTCTTTGCTTGAGATGCTTTCAACTTGTCTTCAAAGCATTTAGATTCTTTAAGAGATTATGCACGTAAGTTTTCACAGAATTATGATTTTCCAAGTCTTCAAGTCTTTAAAGAGTTCTAATCTTCAAAATCTTAAAGGATTGTCTTCAAGAAGATATCAAATCTCATAGGAGTCTTCTAAATTCTATGACTCCCAGATTCTCTGTCTTTTCTGTCTTTTTAAAATGGATGACCTTTTACATTTTCAAAACTTTAGATAAAAATTAACCTATTAGGTTGTGAGTGATAAATGTCACAAAATACATAATTTTGATATATAATGAAGTATTTTTCTCTAGAAAAAGTAGAACTTTACGTGTTATTTACCCCTTAAAAGGTCCAAATTAGATATAATGAGCAAACACATATCTTTGAAATGTCTAAAGTCAGTATTACTAGTTTGGTTTGATTTTATAACTTCTTACAGTTAATTGTTTTTTCAGAAAATGATGTTAATGTGCCCGCATTGACTTGAATGATGCACCTTATCGAAAACCCTAATTCTCCAGATCGTGCCTACTCATTTGGGGTTGCCTCTTTTTCAGTCCACAACCATTTTTCAAAGCTGAAATTGCTTGAAAGATGTTTAAAGAATGAATTTTGACCAGCATTCAATAATCTGGGCATATATAAAGGAACAAAGATTTCCTTCTTCAAGTATCCATGAAATCTTCACTTCTAATGAGAAATCTCACCACTTCCATCCAGAATCTCTTCAAGAATGAGAGTTCCTCCAAAGTCCTTAGATCTAGGTCATCCATACTTCGTGAGAGCGTGTGTAGAGTGAGGTTTCATCCTTGAAAAAGGTTGAAGACGACCTAAAAAGCTCGATAGAGTGAGATATTGACTCATGGAGCTTGATACTATTAATTTCTAGCACTTATTTAGTTTTTCCTTTGTCCTTTCCATTTCTTTATTTCCTATTCTTTGAAAGTTGATATTATAACTTATGACTTTTGGATTAATGAAAATTTTTCATTTTTTTCTAGTTATTAGCTAAATTTCTAAGGGATTCGATCATGTAGATTGTTGGGGTTGATGCTCTAAATCTCGTAGGGTCCTATAGTTTGTAAACCTTGTATGAACAAACTTGTATGTGATTTATAATATTTGATATTTTATTCACTTTGTCTATGAAATATATGATATTTAAGTTGCATTAACCATAAACCAATAAACTAACATCCAAGGTTATCGTTGTAACTTAAACATGAATGTGGAAACATACAGGTAGATCATGTTTAAGTGATAATCTAAATGGTCTGTAGTATATTGTTAGCTCTAAAAAAAAGCTAATTTTATAGCCTTAATTTTCTATATTTGGACAATTCTTGGATTCTATTGTCTCATTGTGTAGGAGAAGTAATCCCATGGAGCTGACAAGTGAAAAAGACAAAGAATCAAGCCAAAAGAGCGGAAAAATCGGAGTCCAAACGCACTAAATCAAGTTTGAGTTGAAAAAAAGGAGATTTTGCCCTGCATCAACGCCACAATGCTCATCCCAAAACTTAGTTCAACACTCATTCAACGCTGAAAGGCAGTAGCTCCAGGAACAGGGCAGCATCGCAACACTGCCCAGAGCGTCGTGACACTTCGGATTTGAATCATCGCCACTGTTGCAACACCCCCTGAAGCTGAAAGATAGTAGCACAGCGTCGCAATGCTGTGAACTGTGACGGAAGACCTAGGGCCCGTGCGGCGTAATACAGCGTTGCAACGCTTGACCCTAACGTCGCGATGTTGCAAGGAATTTATAAAAAGGGCCTTCAGGGTTAGCTTTGAAGCATCATCAACACAGCCCACCACATAATCGAGCTTAAGACTGAATTATGAAGAGTTTAAGAGTTTTAGTTCAGTTTTTGAGTAATTGATTCAATTTACTGAGGAATAATTGGTATAGTTAGCCCCGATTTCTACTTTTTCTATTCGTTGTAGTTTGAATGATGCCTTTTAGAGGCTAAATTAATTTCTTGGGATAGTTTGTATGCCTTAATTCTTGAAGGCCATCTAGTTTATTTTATTCAATTGTTGTGAACCCTTGGGGGATTTGTTTATTTTTAATTGAATTCAATGAATTTTTCTGACAAATTGATTTGTTGAACCTCATGTTTGCAAAATCTTTCTAGCCTATGCATTGTTGATTTATTAAGTTGCAAATATTAGAATTGCATGGTTGAGGTCTAGAATTTTTCTGGCCAAGTTCATGTGGGTTCTAATATAATCTTTCCCAAATAAATCATTCAACAAGATATGGCTTTCCTGCTTGTTGAATGTCTCGACATTGAACCTTTTCTTAATTCTTTTCAGTTTTAATTTGGGCATCGCTAAGAAAGAAAAGTTTTAAATTGAATTAGGGCTGATTTAGATTTTCATAAAAAATTGGCTATTTGTGTTATTAGAATTTCTAATAGGTCGAGGGATTTACATAATTGGAAAAAAGAACTAGTACCTAAGGATAGAAAATAAAAAGCATACAAACTAATCCCAAAAATTTCCAAAATAAAAAGCATACAAACTAATCCCAAAATTTTCTCCTGAAATTGTCTCAAAACCTTATTTTTCTACACTTGCTCTTGTTTCCTTTTGTTCAATTTCGCTTGTTAAAACCAGAATAACTAAAATCTTTCTTTTGGAATTCATAAATTGTCTTAGATTGATTCAATAGTCTCCCTGTGGATTCGACCCCGATCTTATTGCTTTGCTACATTTGTGGTATAAGCCTTAGATCGGTGAAAATTAAATTGAACTTTTGTTCAAATTTGGGGTTGAGTAACGACCATCGATTCTCGAGTCCAAACAAAATTAGTGCCGTTGTCGGGGAGACTTGGCAATCGGCCTAGGAAAGTTTGTGAACTCCCTTTATATATATATATATATATATATATAAAATTTAGTTTGCCCTTTGGTTTATGACCCGCTCCTCTGGGAGACCAGATTTTGTTTTTCTTGCAGATATAGACCAGGAGGAGAGGAGAATTTGAAGGAGACGTAGAGAAGAAGCTATTGAAAACACAACAATGGGAGAGGAAGTTCGTGAGAAGACTTTAAAGGAGCTGACGGAGCCTGATATGGACCAACAACATTTGCGTATCATATTTCTGCCGACCACGGTGCCTTTTGAATTGAAACCAGGATTGATCAATTTATTACCAACTTTTAGAGGGCTTGCAGGGGAGAACCCCCACAAACACATCAAGGACTTCCATATGGTTTGTGTAAGTATGAGACCCCATGGAGTCACAGAAGAGCAACTGAACCTAAGGGCGTTTCTTTTCTCACTACAGGACGACGCCAAGGATTGGTTGTACTACTTGGCTCTGGATCAATTACTACCTGGAATTGAAAAATAAATTTCTTGAAAAAATTTTCCCAGCCTCTAGGGCCCATTTCATAAGAAAAGACATTTACGGTATAAAAATTGTTTGTGGAAGAATCTCTATCTGAATATTGGGAACGCTACAAATGATTATGTTCTAGTTTTCCCCATCACCAAATTTCTGACCAATTACTAATTCAATATTTCTATAGTGGTTTGCTTACCCATGACATGAATTCAATCGACTCAGCAACTGGGGGTGCTCTTGCCGACAAAACCCCTAGGGAGGCCCAAGAATTGAAAATAACCAAAATTTTGGCACCAGTGCCACTGAATCTGATGTATCTGGTAATTTAGAAGTTAAAGAATTAAAAACTCAAATTTCTAATTTGACTTCTCTTGTGACACAGTTGGCCTAAGCAGGAGTAGCTCAAGTTAAGGCTTGTGAGGCCTATGGAGTAGTTGGATATGTATCTGAAGCATGTCCTCAAGCTCAAGTAAATGCAGTTGAGTGATACCAAAGAAAGTACGACTTTCATGGCTCAGTTTACAACCCAGGTTGGCGCGATCACTCTAACCTTAAGTAGGGAGGTCGAGCCCAAAGACAGGGACATAACAGTTCTAACTGCCCCATCAACCATCGCCGTCTTCCTCAGACGTCTTTAGAAGACATTATTAAGTCTTTAGCTGATAATTCTCTTAAATTTCAACATGAACCCCAACAGCTGTAGAAGGATTCACTCCAATTGTCTCAAGACACTAAGGCCTATCAATAAGAGAATAGAGCAAGCATGGCCAATCTAAGGACCCAAGTTACACAACTAGTTGCTGCCATAAATCGAATTGAGAATAAAAGTTCTGGAAAGCTTTCTGCCCAACCAGACCATGCCAACGTCAATGCTATGTCACTAAGAAGTGGTAAGGAGCTTCCATCAACCAAGACCTCCTCTGACGACCCTCCTTCAATCGATAAGACAAACGAAGAAACTGAAAAAAGTGATGATGAACCTGAAGCATAACCACCTAAGGTAAGTACCCCTCCTACACCTTCTCTTGAACCTTACATTTCTAAAGCTTCGTTTCCTAGCAGGCTAGCAAAGCCAAAACAGGAAGAAAGGGACGAAGAGCTGATCGAGATGTTCAAAATGGTTCAAATTAACATCCCGCTCCTGAATGCAATTCAACAAATACTCAGGTGTGCTAAATTCCTCAAGAAGCTGTGCACCAATAAGAGAAAAGGTAAGGATAAAAAAGGGTCGTGATAAGTAAAAACGTATCTGCTCTCTTAAAACATAATATGCCTGAAAAATGCCGAGATCCAGGTATGTTCACTTTGCCCTGTATAATTGGTAATAGAGTAATCTGTCATGCCATGTTAGATTTAGGAGCTTCTATAAATGTCATGCCTTATCATGTTTTTGAAGATTTGAAATTAAATGATTTACAAAAAACTGCTGTGTACATCCAACTGGCTGATAGATCTTATGTCCAACCATTAGGCATAGTTGAAGATGTATTTTTACAAGTGAAGGACTTAATTTTCCCTGTTGATTTTTATATACTAAGGATGGATGAAATTTGTTCTCCCTCATCTTCCACAATTCTTCTTGGTAGACCTTTTATGGAAACAACTAAAACAAAAATTGATGTAGATAGGGGTTTGCTGTCTGTAGAATTTGATAGGGAAGTTGTTTCTTTCAACATGTATGATGCATGAAATTTCCTGAGGAATATTTGTCTGGATGTTTGATTGAGGCACATGATTTTATAGATAACAATGCAAACATGTTAATTGCTCCATGTATTGATATAGACTCACATGACTTATCTCTTGCTGTTGTTGATGGCACCAAGATAAACGAACCTTCTTCTGACCTTGATATGCTTGATTTGTAGGTACAAGGGACTGAGTTGAAAACTCTCCCTAGTCACTTGAAATATGTGTACCTAGGAGAAAGAAATACCCTTCCAGTCATAATTTCTAGAGAATTGACACCAACCCAAGAGGAGGCCTTGATCAACATTCTAAAAACTTAGAAAGAAGCCATTGGATGAACCTTGGATATCTCAAGGAAATAAGCCCAACCCTTTTCATGCATAGAATCACCCTAGAGGAAGGAGCCAAGCCCATGATCCAACCTCTCAGGAGGCTCAATCCCAACTTAAAGGACGTTGTTCTCAAGGAAATAATCAACCTTAAAGAGGCCGGGATCATTTACCCCATTCCTGATAGCAAGTGGATGAGCCACATTCAGGTTGTTCCGAAGAAGACTAGTATGGCCATTGTAGAGAATGACAAGGGAGAGATGGTGCTAATGTGTGTGCAAAACGGATGGAGGATGTGCATTGATTTCCGAAAATTAAATGAGGTAACAAAAAAGGACCACTTTTCTATTCTTTTCATAGATTATTGTTAGGGCTCGAGGTGGGTATGAATATTTCATCTCTTTCATAGATGATTATTCAAGGTACAGGTATTTCTACCTAATGCAACGTAAGTCTCAAGCCCTTGACAAGTTCAAGAAGTATAATGCTGAAGTTGAAAACTTGTTAGGTAAGAAGATAAAAACACTACGATCTGATCGTGGTGGAGAGTATATAGACCTCCAATTCCAGAACTATATAATAGAACATGGAATTACGTTCCAACTCTCGGTCCCAGGTACACCTTAGCAGATTGGTGTATCGGAAAAGAGAAATAGAACCTTGTTGGACATGGTTCGGTCTATGATGAGTTATGCTCATCTTCCAGACTCGTTTTGGGGTTTTGCAGTGGAGACTGCATGCTACATTCTGAACAACTTTCTCTCAAAAAGTGTTTTTGAAACACCTTTTGAGTTGTGGAGAGGCCGTAAACCCCAAAACTACAGAGTAGGATCACTTCGTTTATAGCACTTTACAACTCTTTGAAACAACTATAGAGTAGGCTGCATCCAATAGTGTTACTAGAATAAAGCACCCAACCTTATTCATATACTATCGACCATTTTGACTATTTACTTGAACCTGATCCACTTGTATGTCTCCACATAAAGTTCAAGTACTTATGTAATAGTCAAGGGACTTAGTGGATTTCTAAAAAACAAAATATTCAACAAGAAGTTATTGAATTTTCAGAATAAGTTCTATTATTTACAAACTACGAGTTTTAGGACATAAAACCCAATAAAAATCTAGACGATCATTTAACAAATCATATGTGATCGTTTAGTAAACTGCGCCTGTGTATACGATCATTTAGAAACTCTGAGCTATTGTGTAGGCTCTTGGTTTGCTATGTGATAGGCAGTATAACTAAAACATGAGCGAATGTCTGATCTCTTGCAAAATGAAAACGATTTTCATTTTATCCTTCAGTTATGAAAACTGAATGCAACCTCCCATTATCTCATGGTTACGGAGAAAAAATCAACACAACAATTATCCTATAATTGTCAAATTAAATAATAAATATAATCATATTATATTCATTAACCTATGGTTTAGTATCACATCAATTGCAACATATGAACCATAGTCTTTTCTCCTCCATTAGATATAAATCCTATTTATATCCATTTCTTCCAATTAACGTATCTCATACATAATGTCAATCATATCATATATAATTAACCAGTTCAATCATATCATATATAATCGAACTCCCTCTTGTCAATTTGAACACTTCAAACTGACCCAAAAACTGATTCTCAACTTGAATCTATTGAGCTACCAAGGGGACCTTATGGACCTATGGCTCGAAGCTCCAACGGTATGTGAAAGCCGACTAAACTCTTTAGCCACGAGATCCACCATTCGTTAACTGTCAAGCATTCCACTAAAGACCGGTAACTGCACTCTTTTCACTACAGATATATTTTTGTGTCCATCGATATAACCAATCAATAGTACGATAACCCTTCACAGATGCTCGTAAGTACAGCTGGGCCAATTTACCGTTTTTCCCCTGTAGTTACATCTAACTCCTTAAGTTCCACTGATCCTTCTAATGAACAATACAACAGAGTCCTACTATGTGTGGAAATCTTTCGAGCCATGAAAAGGTGTGTGGTGCCACATTGTTCAAGCTTCGGAATCAGCCCTTAAGGGAGCAATCTATCTACTTACCCTTGCTTCGGGGAAAAAGTGAATTCCATCTTGTGTAGCTGAGTTCCCAACTCCCAAATCAGACGAATCCCCAAAGTGGTAGGTTTGAGTCGGCGATCTAGCCACTCGCACCCATGCAAATCAAAGGACCGCCCTCATGTTAGAGTAAGAAAACATGCAGCGGAAGTATCAAGGATCCATAAGCATTCAAATTCACTAATTATGGTAGAAACTAAAGCATGCTCATCTAAATTAGAGGGTTTTAGATCATACCTTTGTAGAACTCTTTAAGAACTTGATTAATCAACAACAGTCTTCACCAAAGATCACCGTGAACCACCTTAAGATCTTTCCCACTATTCTCTTGAAGCTTTAGACTAAGTTTTGAGACTCAAGAACAGCTTGAAGTGGTGAAGAACAGAGAAATACTCACAGCAGCACACTACTGAAGAACCCTTCTTCCAACTGAAATTTTTCTCAAAATTTCTGTGTCATCCTCCTTTCAATTCACTCCAATCTTTTTTATTTATTGTAGATGAACATGAAAAGAAGAGATGTGCATGGCTTGTAGCTCATGCTTGGAGTTCTAATGAAGAAGAGGAAGTGGACTATGTGTGAGCATGAAGAAGATGATATTGGAAAATGAAGTTTTTCCATTTTCGGTGCATGCAAACTAAGTTTCCAATTTTTCTTTAAAACCAAAATTTGATTTCAAAAACCATTTTGATTTTTAAAACTGAAAAATAATTTTCTAAAATTAATTTCATAAATTAATTTAATATCAAATATTAAATTAATTTTTGCATAATAATCATCTTCATATATTTAAATCATATTTAAATATATATTTTCCCATTCCGTTTAATTTGAACGTTTCAAATTAATTTCTCAAGCTAATCTAAAGCTTAACCATTTATGAGCTAGTAGGGGGACCTCGCGGACCGATAGATCATGGGCTCCAACGATTCGAGATTAATCAGCTAAACTCATTAGTCCCATCTAACCACCATTCGTTAACTAATGGGACAGTCCACTATAGCCCACAGTTGAACTCCCCTCACTGTAGATATATTATGTCCACTTTATAACTATAATCAGTAAGTCGATCCTTCACTGGTTGTTCGTAATCACAACTAGGTCAAAATTACCGTTTTACCCCTGTGAATACGTCTTGTTCCTTAAGTTCCTACTGGTCCTCTAATGAACAATTCTGATTCATAATCTCTATGAATTAAATCCTTTCTCTATCATGAGAAGGCAGGACCCTGATTGTTCAAGACCTGGAATCAATACTTAAGAGAACAACATATTTGTTAACCCTAAATTGGGTAGGGGTGAATTCTATCTTGTAAGGCTATGTCCCTAGCTATTCATCCGGTCTTATCCCCAAAATGGTAAGCTTATTGAGCAGTGTTGTTGGACTACTCTCACCGTTTTCAGATCAAAGGATAATCTCGAACAAACAGAAGTTCATAGCTAGCTCAGGATTAAGATCGAGTTAACCTAGGTTATTTGATAAATGAAATAGTCAGTTTTAACAGTAAACGATCGTTGTAAAGAAAAGTGACTATTTTCATGGTCCAGTCTATATGCAAACTCATTGCATAGGATGCCCCCACTCTTATGTCTCAACATGAACGATTTGTGGATCACATCATTTGTAGCACTTTACAACTTCTTGCAGCAACTACAGAGTGAGCCGCAGCCAATAGTGTTACCAAGATGAGATACCCAATTTCATCCATATACTTATCAGACCATTTAGGCTATATACTGTCAACTTGATCTTGTTTATGTTACTACATAAAGTTACAATATTCAGACTATAGCCAAGGATATGTTTATTGGATTTTCATAATAAGATGCAAAATCAACAAGTCATTATTATTGATAGATAGAATGTTTAACACGAACTGCGAGTTCTAGGACATTCACAACACCTCAAAGGCAGAAATTCCTAACTCACTCAGGATTGAGGTCATATTACCTATGGTCATCCTGGTGAAGTGAAGTCTCTGTCATGAATGACGTTATATAACGTGACTATAACACTTTGTGGTTCGGTCTTATACAAACTCCTTTGTATAGGACGTCCCCGCTCGCATGTCTCCACATGAATGATCAGGATCAAACCAACTGTAGCAAGTCACAACACTTGTAACTATTCTACAAAGCGGGCTGCATTCATAGCATTACCAGGATAAGGTTTTCCTCCTATGTCCATATACTACAGATCATTTTGGTTATCACTTAAGGCATGATGCTATGTCTCCACATACATGCTTAAGTTACAAACGAAAACCAGAGATCTTAGTTTATTGATTTCCCTAGTCCAGCCGCGAGCGGTCCCGTAGACTCATGCTCTGAAGGTGACCCTCAAACACTGTAGCCATAAGAGCCTTCGTAAACAGGTCAGCAACATTATGCTTCGAAGCGATCTTCGTGACTATCACCTCCCTTCGATGCACTATCTCGTGAATGAGATGATACTTCCGCTTTATATGTTTGCCTTGACAGTGACTCCTAGGCTCCTTGGAGTTTGCCACAGCACCACTATTATCACAAAAGAGGGTGATGGGCCTAGATATATCTGGAACAACTTCCAGATCTGTTAGGAACTTCCTGAGCCAAACGACCTCCTTAGCAGCTTCACAAGCCACTACGTACTTGGCCTCCATCGTGGAGTCGGGGATGCACCCCTTCCTGGTGCTCTGTCACATTATTGCTCCTCCGTTATAAAAACTCACCCTGAAGAGGACTTCTGAGAGTCTTTATCAGTTTGAAAGTCAGAATCCATGTATCTAGTAAGGATTAAATCCTTAGTTTCATACACGAGCATGTAGTCCCTCGTTCTCCGAAGATACTTAAGGATGTTTTTAACTACGGTCCAGTGACCCTGGCCTAGGTTAGACTAATACCTACTGACTATTCCCATAGCATAGCAGATGTCTGGTCTCGTACAGAGCATCACATACATCAAACTGCCAACGACAGATGCATATGGGACCCGTCTCATCTCTTCAACCTCTTGAGGCGTCTTAGGACACATTTCCTTAGACAAAGTAACTCCATGTCTGAATGGTAGTAGACCCATTTTAGAGTTCTGCATCGAGTACTTGAGCAACATCTTGTCAATGTATGATGCCTAAGATAGTGCTAACTCTTTGTTTTTACAATCCCAAAAATCTGTATACCCAGAACCAACTGAGCCTCTCCCAAATCTTTCATTTGGAATTGGGTCGCTAACGAGTTCTTAACTGCAGTCAGTAGTCCTACATCATTCCCAGTTAGTAGGATATCGTCTACATATAACACTAGGAAAACTACTAAATTGTTGACGATTTTCTTGTAGACACAAGGCTCATCAACGTTTTGGTGAAAGCCGTACAATTTGATTGTAGTATCAAACCGAATATTCCAAGATCGAGATGCCTATTTCAGCCCATAAATGGACTGATTCAATTTGCATACTTTTTCCTTTTGACCTTGGGAATTGAATCCTTCGGGCTGCACCATATAAATGGTCTCCTTAAGATTGCCATTCAAAAAGGCAGTTTTAACGTCCATTTGCCAAATCTCATAATCATAATAAGCAGCAATGGACAGGAGGATGCGGATCGACTTCAACATGGCAACAGGCAAGAAAGTCTCCTCATAGTCGACTCCCTCCACCTGGGTATAACCCTTTGCCATAAGTCGAGCCTTGAAGGTTTGCACCTTCCCATCGGCACTCCGTTTCCTCTTGTAGATCCATTTACGATCTATAGGTCTCACCCCATCAGGCTGATCTATAAGATCCCACACTGAGTTGAAGTACATCGACTCCATTTCGAGATCCATGGCTTTGACCCATTCATCCCGGTCAACATCTTCCATTTCCTTTTGATAAGACAACGGATCCTTAACGTCGCCATCGCCACTATAGCCAGGATTTTTGTGAAACCCAGATAGCGCATAGGTGGGTGCGCACCCTCCTGCTGCGTCGATATTCCCTCAACTCTTGAGATGGAACCGACCTACCAGATGAACTATCATCAACAACTCTTGCTGATGAAGGAGGCCCTTCAATAACTCTTGTTAAAGTTTCAGTAGTTTCGTTGGAAAGCTTACGTAACATACGTGGACTGTGCTCCCTAATATGATCCTCCTCTAGAAAAATAGCGTTCGTAGAAACAAACACTCTGTTTTTTGACGGATCTTAAAAGTAACCCCCTCTGTACCTTTGGGGTAGTCTACAAAGAGTCACAACCTCGACCGTGGTTCCAGTTTCTTTGGATTTGCCTCAAGCACATGTGCTGGGCAACCCCATATGCGGAAGTGATGTAAACTAGCTTTACGCTCGTTCCACAACTCCAGAGGTGTTCTCGCAACACTATTGGAAGGAACACAATTGAGTATATACACTGCAGTCTCAATTGTAAAACTCCAAAACGAGTCCGGTAACTCATCATCGACCAGAGCATGTCCAACAAGGTTCTGTTTCTCCTCTCCGCTACACCATTCTACTAGGGTGTACCCGACACTGAGAGTTGGAAAACGATTCCATGTTCTATCAAATAGTCCTGTAACCCCGAATCCAAAAACTCTCTACCTTGATTTGATCGAAGTGTCTTAATCCATCTATCCAATGCATTTTCAACTTCATCCTTAAACTTTCTGAACTTTTCAAAGGATTCAGATCTCTGTTGCATCAAATAAACATACCCATACCTTCAGTAATCATCAGTAAAGGTGATGAAATACTCATAGCCTCCCTGGCTCGCACATTCATCAGACCACAAAGGTTAGAATGTACTAACTCTAGAGGCTCTTTGGCTTGATAACCTTTTCGAATAAAAAGTCTTTTAGTCATCTTACCCTCAAGGCAAGATTCGCACATCGGTAAAGAATTTTCCTCTAACTCATTTAGAAGGCCATTCTTCACTAACCTCTCAATCCTATTGAGATTGATGTGCTCTAATCAAAGGTGCCAAAGTTGGGCCTTTTCTTTTGGAGAAACTCGTTGACGTTTATTTTGAGTTACGACAGTTTTAAACATCTCTACGTTATGGAGGGAACTCGTTGCCAACAGTCTTACCACATACAAGTTATTTTCTAGTTTTGTTGTACAGATCTCAACTCCATTTTTATGAATAAACACTTTATTCACATTAAATTCAAGAGTATATTTACGTTGTAACAAGCACTTTACAAAAATTAAGTTTCTTTTCAACTCAGGAACTACAAAAACATTATGTAAAACTAGAAATTTCTTCTGTAAAGTCAACTGGATCCCTCCCACTGCCACAGCTGAGACGACGTGCACGGTGCCTACTCGTATCGTCATCTCACTAGCCTCCAGCTGCCGTCAGGATCTAATCCCTTGAAAAGAAGAACAAAAATGTTTAGTGGCACCCGAATCAATAATCCAGGTAGAATCATCATTCTTCACTAAGCAAGTTTCCAAGACTAGTAAATCATATTTACCTTGTTTTGCCTTAGCCTTGGTCGCGTTCTTCTCCTTTAGTCAGTGGTGACAATTCCTCTTCCAATGTCCGTCTTGGTTGTAGTAGAAACACTTTCTCTTGTCAATCGGTGCCAGATGCCTATTTCGCTGGGTGATAGGTGGTGGGTTAGTAGGCCCCTTCCCCTTCCCCTTACCACCTTTCTTATTCTTCTAATTTCCAGTGTGAGAAGTAGAAGGTGCAGACTTAGTCCTAAAGGTCGAACCTTGATGGAACTTCTTTGAAGACGAGGCAACATTTGCCTCACCAACCTTTTTCCCCTTACTTTTCAGTGAGGATTGGAATGTCTGCAACTCGTTGAGGAGAGTTGTAAGGGTATAATCCACTTTGTTAAGAATCACATTGCTAACAAAGTGCAGGAAGCTATCCAGCAACAAATGCAGGATAATGCTAACATGGCTACCCTCATCGATCCTAGACCCATTCATCTCTGCCATATTGAAGTGGACCATCATGTTAAGCACATGTTCATGGACAGAGGTGCCTTCCTCCATTTTGGAGTTGAAGATGCATTTAAGAGCCTCATACTTGAGCTGTCCAGACAGTTGTTCAAACATCCCCTGCAGGGACTCCACGATCTCACGCGTTGAGACCATGAGCTCATGTTTCTTGGCCAACACGTCGTTAAGACTGGCCAAGATATAGGCTCGGGCCTTCTCGTTCGCCCTTTTCCAGCGCTCATAAGCCTCCCAAACATTTCGAACGAAGTTAGAAGGTGGAATAGGATGCTCTTGCATTAGGACGAACATGAGATCCTCGATGATAAGTATAGTCGTGATCATGTATTTACAACTAGCGTAATTCTCGCCAGTTAGTTTGGCTGTAGCCATTTAAAAAACGTTGCTGAAAACATAACAAACTTTAATAAGTCTATGCTAAACCATATTTTAACACC
Source organism: Benincasa hispida (assembly GCF_009727055.1). Taxonomy (NCBI): domain Eukaryota; kingdom Viridiplantae; phylum Streptophyta; class Magnoliopsida; order Cucurbitales; family Cucurbitaceae; genus Benincasa; species Benincasa hispida. The sequence continues at coordinate 41,619,355 of NC_052349.1, read as the reverse complement.
AATTTCAGTTTTAGCAAAATAGTTACCAAGTACCCTAAGTGAAAAGACTTCTATTTCGCAATGATGCACCAACGAGGCAGGACAAACTTTACCGGTGGGGTGATCAGATACCCCTTTACTGGGATGAGACACTCTCAACCATTAGGCAGAACCAACTCTTGGAACTGCACCAAACAGTCACCATTCGTTCGGTCTAGAACTGTTAACCCTTAACAATTTCACGTAAGTGTAAGCCCTCATTTTCAGCCCCAGAGTCCCACCTTAATGCACCCACCGTAGGGAAAAAGCAGATTAGGACAAAAGACTAAGTAACCTTATTTTATACAGGAGATCAAATAAAGAAACGTGCAAAACTGCCATCCTATAGGGGGACACTCCCAGGGTGCCTCGAGGCGATGCACAGAAACTTTATTCAACCTAATGAGAGAGATCGTGGGATATGCTGTCCCACCACCTTGATATTGACCTACCCAAAACCATTCTTTAGGAGGACACTTCCATGGTGCCTCGAGGCCGAGGATAGATCTCACGGTATGGACAATAAAAGGAGAAATGTGAGAGGCTTAAATGAAGTATCAGATACCCCAAGTACCTCCCACTGAATGTTCTACCTAGGGGTTCATTAACTTAGACCATCCGGCTACTGATTTTAATCTAAGTCAGTTTAGTTTTCCCAAAAATAACTCTTGTCTTTGAAATTAAACAAGTTCAAGTAGTCACATTAAACTCTTTAATGGACTGTCCTCAAATTTGCATGCATGCATCAAATCTATATAATTCACCTTTCCAGGTAGGTTCCCAAGTAGGGGTGTTCCGTTTCTGTCACTTTAAATACCCCAGACTAGACAGAACCCGCCTTATATAAAAACTTTCTTATAGATAGATTTGTTATACTTTAACCTTTTATTAGTCAATTTAATCCTATTAAACTGATTAAAAGAATAAAGCCTAAGGTTACTAATCATATTAGAACCGTGATCTTAGGTCTATCTCCACCAAGTTTTAAAGCACTTTTAAAACCATGATTCAAACCTACGTCAACATGCATGTCTTTCTTATAGATTTTAATTCTAATTTCCTTATAACCTTTATAAAAGAAACAACTAAAACCACATTGCCACACAACTAGGTATTTATAACACTTATAAATTTAATCTATGTGTCATGCTTCATGCAATGTCCGTTCATTACTATATATAACTTTTATATACAAGTAACGAACCAAGAAAACATACTCCATACACCCTTATACTATAACACTTATAATATACAGATGATTCATGTCTATGCTTTATACATGCATAAATATCACTCTTATATTATATGATGCATGAGCATGCTCTTACGTAATTTAAATCGTGCTTCTCTAAATCATAACACTTACAATAAAGAGATGACCAATGCATAACCTAAGGTGGGATTTCTTCTATATGGCATACCATATGACATATAAATAAACATACATCATATGTACATTCACAAAGATTAATGGATCGGGAACCGGAAATAAAAACTCTATCTATTACATAATCCATCAAGAAAACCGGTTCACAGGCGAGTCGGGTCTTGAACCGCCTGGGCAAAGCTCCCATCGTTTAGTAAACATGGTCGGGTATACGATCGTTTAGCTACATCGAGTACCAATAACTATGCGATGAAGCATGAGGTACTCAATTGTTTAGCGCACAAAATAAAAACACGTGAGTTCTAAACGATCGTTTAGATGACGACAGTGCTATGAAGCACGATCGTCTAGACGATCACTTAACAAGCGATTAAGTAAACGATTTACTCCGCGATCGTGTAGTCAAGAACTAAGCGATGAAGCTTGCTGAGCTACAGGATCGTCTAGTGCAAGTGTGTCAACCTGCTCCCGAGTATCCGATACTCGACGATTGTTTACCGCATCGTTTACACGACCCGACCAACACTTGGTCGTCTTCATCCTCGAAGAACAACAACTTCTTGCCTTGAAACTTCTTCACGAACGACTCACAGACTCACTTTAAAATTATAGACTCGATAGCAAGTTAATATACCCAAAAACGTAGGGGTCCTTACAATTAAGTTCAAATGTAAAAGAATTTAAACAACCAAAGGCTTCATCCCAGAAACTCTATTAATCTACATCGACAAACACACGTTTAACACTTAAATAGAATGTAGACATGCTTCACCTACCCAGAAAGTAAATTCTATTCTTTGCATCAATGAATTTGGAAGTTCAGAACCTGACTCTGATACCAATTGAAGGAACTCTTATCAAAGTGTACCTCTGAGCGGAAGCGAGATCGTTCAAAACTCATTGTGACAGAATTAATGCATTCACATTCAAACAGACTAGTTATGCAATATACAACAAATTACAGGCATGCTTGAAAACTTAAACAACAAGGAGAACAAGAAACGTACCAGTTGAAGAACCCTTATTCACAAAAAACTCGTTTGCGTCCAAAGATCACTCGTTCTCGTTCTTGCTGAGAAAATCCAAGCAAATTGTCCACCAAATCATGGTCGTCTACCCATGAATGGACTCCACACAAACACAACAGTAGGGAGGACACCACACTTAGAACCCTCGGTATTCTCAGTGTGCGAATCCAGGAGGTGTGGGCTCTATTGGATTTGGTAGAAAGAATAAGGAAGAAAGATGATCGTATACCACGACCAAGCAAGTGGGAGAAGACAGATGTCTATCGTATAGACAATGCTTGATCATTTAGGAAGAGGTACACGATCGTTTAGTAAAAAGGCCGCGATCGTATAAACTATTGTTTGGTGAACGCTGGGCGCACGATCGTTTAGGAAAAAGCTAGACGATCGTTTAGCAAATCCTATGTGATCGTTTAGTAAACTGTGAGTGAGTATACGCTCGTTTAGAATCTCTGAGCTATCGTGTAGGCTCTTGGTTTGCTATGCAATAGGCAATAAACACTAAAACGTGAGCGAATGTTTGATCTTTTGCAAAATGAAAATTATTTTCAGTTTATCCTTCAGTTACGAAAACTGAATGCAACTTCCCACTATCTCACGATTACAAAGAAAAAATCGGCACAACAATTATCCTATAATTTTCAAATTAAAAAATAAATATAATCATTTTACATTCATTAACCTATGGTTTAATATCACATCAAATGCAACATATGAACCATAGTCTTTTCTCCTCCGTTAAATATAAATCATATTTATATCCATTTCCTCTAATTAATGTATCTCATACATAATGTCAATCATATCATATATAATTAACTAGTTCAATCATTTTATATATAATCGAACTCCCTTTTGTCAATTTGAACACTTCAAACTGACCCAAAAACTGATTCTCAACTTGAATCCATTGAGCTACCAAGGGGACCTTATGGACCTATGGCTCGAAGCTCCAACGGTACGAGAATAACTGACTAAACTCTTTAGCCACGAGATGCACCATCCGTTAACTTTCAGGCATTCCACTAAAGATCGAAAGTTGCACTATTCTCACCTCAGATATATTTTTGTGTCCATTTGATATAACCAATCAACCTTACGATAACCCTTCACAGATGCTCGTAAGTACAACTGAACCAATTTACCGTTTTGCCCCTGTAGTTACATCTAACTCCTTAAGTACCACTGATCCCTCTAATGACCGATACAACATAGTCCTACTATGTACGGAAACCTCTTGGGCCATGAGAAGGTGTGTGACGCCACATCGTTCAAGACATGGAATCAGCCCTTAAGGGAGCAATCTATCTACATACCCCTGCTGCGGGGAAAGATTAAATTCCATCTTGTCTAGCTGAGCACAAGAAAACTTGTGATAGGAACACATGGTCATCGCATATAAGAGTAACGTATATTTTCATTCCAACGGATGACCACCGATGCATGAGAACTAACGCATAGCTTAAGACATGCATCGCATATTGCATTCATCATAATTTTAGTCATTAAGTCTTTGATAGCTAATTTTTCGTCATCAGGGACGGGGATGGGGAATGGCATCCCCGGCCCCGCCCGCCCCATGGACATCTCTAGCCACAGGGAGAGATGACTCTACGAGTTAGTACTGGTGAAGTTGTTTCAGCTGTTGTTATAGGCAAGTGAAGTTATTTGTTGATAAGAAACGTTATCTGTTACTGGATAGTATTTTTTTATTTCCTCATATTAAGAGGAACTTAATCTCAGTTTCTTGTCTCATTGAACAAGGCTATAATGTCTCCTTTTCAGAGAATCAAGTGTTTATTTTCAAGAATGGAATGGAGACTGGTTATAGTTCAATGGAAAGTAACTTATTTGTACTAAGGCTGTTAGTCATAAAAACCTTGTTTAACACTGCAATGTTTTGTACGACAACAACAGCTAAAAGACCAAAGGTTTCTTCTAAGGAAAACGCCCATATTTGGCATCTTAGGTTAGGTCACATCAATCTCAATAGGATTGAAAAGTTGGTGAAAAGTGGACTTCTAAAGAGTTTAGAAGAAAATTCCTTACTGGTATTTGAATCATGACTCGAAGGCAAGATGGCCAAACGACCTTTTACTGGAAAAGGTTACAGAGTCAAAAAAGCCTTGGAGTTTGTACATTCAGACCTCTGTGGTCCAATGAATGTTAGAGCTTGAGGTGGGTATGAATATTTCATCTCTTTCATAGATGATTATTTAAGATTCGAGTACCTCTACCTAATGCAATGTAAGTCTGAAGCCCTTGACAAGTTCAAGGAGTATAAGGCTGAAGTTGAAAACTTGTTAGGTAAGACGATAAAAACACTACGATCTTATTATGGTGAAGAGTATATGGATCTCCAATTTCAGAACTATATGATAGAACATGGGATTGCGCCCCAAATCTCGGCCCCTGGTAAACCTCAGAAAAATGGTGTATCTGAAAGGAGAAACAGAACCTTGTTGGACATGGTTCAGTGTATGATGAGTTATGCTCATCTTCCAGACTCGTTTTGGGGTTTTGCAGTGGAGGCTGCATGTTATATCCTGAATAAAGGTAGTTTAGGCAACTTCAGGATTTGAGGTTGTCCGGCACATGTGCTAGTGACTAACCCAAAGAAATTGGAACCACGTTCGAAGGTTTGCCTCTTTGTACGCTATCCCAAGGAAATGATAGGTGGATACTTATATGATCCAAGTGAGAACAAAGTGTTTGTTTCTACAAATGTTATCTTCTTAGAAGAAGATCACATGCGGAATCATAAGCCACAAAGTAAGCTCGTTTTTCGTGAGATCTCTAGTGAGACTGAGACTACTGAGGGTTCAACAAGAGTTGTTGAACAGGCTGACAGATCAACAAGAGTTGTTGAGGTTGGGACATCTAGTCAACCAGCTTAAGAGTTGAGATTGCCTCGACGTAGTGGGGGGGTTATGAACCCACCGGATCGCTACATGGGTTTGACTGAAGCTTAAAACGTCATTTCGAATGATGGGGTCAAGGTTCCATTGTCTTTTAAGAAAGCAATGGAGGATGTTGACAAAGGTGAATGTGTTAAAGCCATGAACCAGGAAATGGAGTCTATGTACTTCAATAACGTCTGAGAGCTTGTTGATCCACCTGATGGGGTAAGACCTATTGAGTGTAAGTGGATCTATAAGCGAAAGAGAGGTATAGATGGAAAGGTGCAAACCTTTAAGGCTAGACTCGTGGCAAAGGGTTATACCCAGGTCGAGGGAGTTGACTATGAGGAAACTTTCTCATCTGTTGTCATGCTCAAGTCTATCCGGATTCTCCTATTCATAGCCACATTTTATGATTATGAAATATGGAAAATGGACGTTAGGACTTCCTTTCTTAATGGTAATCTTGAGAAGACCATCTATATGACTCAACAAGAGGGGTTCATAGTTCCAGATCAAGAGCAAAGAGTTTGCAAGCTTAATAGGTCTATTTATGGGCTGAAACAAGCATTGAGATCTTGGAACATCATTCTCTTATTCTTCTTGAATTAATAACCTTCTTTTTCTGCTTGAAATTGTACTAAGTGTTGGGATTGGTGTCCTAATTCTCCCGGAGTCTCGTTATTTGTAATGATACACATTGTTTGATGAATAAAATAAATGTTATTTCATTCTGGCATTTACTCATATCCAATAAACAAAGCTTCGTGGTTATCTTATGTGAATTTAAGCATGTATATGTTATATACAAGTGGATCATGCCTTAAGTGATAACCTAAATAGGTCTGTAGTATAAGGATTAAGGTAGGATACTTGATCCTGGTGACACTACGGATATGACCCACTTTATAGAGGTTTGGAAGTGTTGTAAACTACTACAGATGGTAGATCCTGACCATTCATGTGGAGTCGTGCGACGCGGGGGTGTCTATACAAAGAGTTTGTATAAGACCGGACCACGAGATGACTAGACTCCGTATATAACGCCGTTGATACTAGAGACTTACATTTCACATAAATGACCATAGGTGACATGACCCAATCCTGAGTGCTTTGTGAACTCTTGCCTTTGAGGGCGATCCTTTTATTAGTATGGGTGGGAATGGTCAGATTGCCAACTCAACATGCTTACCTTTTTTTAGTAATTGTCTGATTTGAGAGTTGGGAACTCAATCCATAAGATGGAATTCACTTTTTTCTTGAAGAAGAGATAATAGAGAGATTGCTCCCTTAAGGGTTGATTTTGGGGCTTAAATATAGTGGCCACAACTTCTCTTTGGAAGAGAGGACTTGCATAGTATGTTCATTTAGAGGGATCAATGGTACTTAAGGAGTTAGATGTAACTACAGGGGCATAACGGTTATTGGCCGAGCTATACTTACGAGCGATCTGTGAAGGTTGTCATGCTGCTGATTGGTTAAGAGGACACATAATATATCTGTGGACCTGTGGTAGGAGAGTTCAGTTGTCGGTCTTTAGTGGAGTGCATGGTAGTTGAGGATCAGTTCTTGGTGTTGATTTGAAATATTCAAATTGACAAAAGGTAATTCAATTATATATGATATGATCGGTATGATGTATGAGATACATCTAGTGAGGAGCTAATGTAAATGAGATTTACATTAAATATCATGGAATAGAAAAAGAGCTATGGTTTATATGTTTCATGCGATGAAATATTCAAACTATAGATTATAAATATAGTATGATAAGTTGGTTATCATTTATATTTATAATAATATTAATTATTGGATAATTAAATCTTTTTCTCTAATAATCAATTGAGTGGGAGGTTATTAGTGCTTTCATGGTAACCGTGAGATAAAAGGAAAATTGTTTTCCTAATTTTAGCAAGGTGAAATTTTGTGAATTTGAGATTTTTCTGTAAAAAAATAATCTCATGAAAGTTGTCAAGTAAATAGGATTTACTAAGCGACAACTTGGAGCGAGCTAAACGATCGTGTAGTGTTTGTAGGCGACAGACATGCAGCTAAGCGATGAGCTAAACAACCACTTACCTTTTGCTAGACGATCGCTTAGCTACGATTGGGCATTGACCTATACGATAGGTTCAACCTTCTGCCACTTGCTCAATCATTTACACGATTGTTGTTTCCTTCGTCTTCTGCCTCAAACCAAGTCCACACAGAGCCCACCCTCTGGATTCTCACCCCGAGAATACCAAGGTAGTCTTCTTGGTGGTGTCATACTCAACTCAACACCGTCGAGGTTCTGTAGAGGTTGTTCGTGCTATTGAGGTGTTCGTAACCAAGGCGATCGCTGAGTTCGAGTGTGGGTGTTTGTGCAGTGTAACGATCATGTTGGACGAGCGTTCGAGGTTGCTGTGTTTGAGCGTTCGTGATCAAGGAACTTGGCAATGAGTCTACAAATGTGTGTAGCATTTCTCCTTGATCATTTGTATTATCATGCTGTAATTTCTATAATGAATGCATAATCATTTGTTTCTTTTTATGACTATAATTTGTAAAGTTCATAGTTGATTGTAGTTTGGAATGATCTTTTCGCTGCTCATGGAAATCCTCGTGTACGATTTCCTTCACTAAGAACCCTTCATTCACATCTGATAGGTGTGATAATGATGTGTTAGGGTCGACTATCGCATGGTTAACTCATTGCGATCTTTCTTCCCTTTCTTCTTCAACCATTTCTTCTTCCAACATAATGTCATAACGGTCAACATCATCCATCTCCTTCTCTACTGGGCCTGCTACACTTTCAAAATTTCTCTCTGGCTTGTTTTCAGCCAATGCGTCAGCAGCCTCTTGACACACCATCTGATCCATTTCCAAGAATTGCCTTTGGTCAAGGCTGGCTAAGATTGGTCCAAAGACCTTTTGCTCATCTCTTTAAGCTAGCTCGCTGAGGTTTGGTTGTGCAATTGGTTCTAATGTAAGGCTGTTGAAACTTGAAGGATCAATCGATGGCGGTGGTGGCGTAATAGGGGGTGAGTTAGATGGTGTACGCGAAAATTTGGGTGTGGATACGAGAGAAAAAGAGGCCATCTTGATGGGAAAAAATGGTGGCTAAGAGCTCGACAATTAAGGATATTGTTGGATGCACGATAGACGATGGTGTTGTTCTTAGGTGTTTACGGGTGGGGTCATGCATCAGTATGTTGGGGTGTGATGGTTGGAATGGTTGATGGAGGGGCTGGCTTTTGTTATTGCTTTACGACATCTGATTTGGCAAAGCCTTTCGATGCAGGCTGCCGCATCGATTTGGAGGGAGTTGTGGACTTGGGATTTTTGGATTTCGGGGAGATGGAAGGTTTTGGTTTTGAAAGGTTTTTGAGGAGGTGACGGTCGTTGAGGAGGCTTCGTTGGCGTTATTTGGGTTGAGGGTTTAGCTGGACGATGGCCTTCCTAGAGGAAGACGAATTGGTAATTTCTTGGCTGGGGCAGTAGGTTTTGATGGTGAAGATGGAGATGAAGGTGGGAATGGAGAAATGGATGGAATGGAGAATGAGCTTACCGGGTTGTCTCCAACGAAGCTTAATGACTCGTTTTGGCATTTTGAAGCATCTAACATTATTTCCAGTTAGGGAGCTCGAAAGATCTCTGGGAACAATCGAAAGAAGAAATTAGGGAACGTGAGATCAAAAATAGGAAGAATAAGAAGATATTAAATTTCAACCCTTTTATAGAAAATGAATAAGGAGAGAGAAAGTAGGGACAGTCGTGACTCTTTTTCAGTTTGCACGTGACAGTATGACTACACATTAAATGTGAATCTGAAGTGATGTGCCTTGGGCCACCAAAACACTCAAGTGGTTCATCCCCCAATATAACATTTGTTTTTCTTCGAACGCATGGGTATGCATTAGCCTAACTCTAATGCCTCAATCCAAACACCCAAAATTTTAAGAATCCACAAAGTTGGTTTTAAAGAAATCATTCAAAAGACAAACTTAAAAACTTCTCTACCAAACCATGACTCAAATAAGAACATAAAAGAAACATGATATATAAAAAGAAAAAAAATAAGGAAAAGGAAGCGTCCCTAGAATATTTGTATTTGATTGCATGGAAGGACAATTTCAAGCTTCAAACAGGCTCACGTAGCTCGATGATTGCTTTCCAACATTCTGCGTTCCCTTCAACGTATGGCTTGACTCTTTGTTCATTTACTTTGAAGGCATTGGTGCCATCCTCTCGAGTAAGCTCCATGGCTCTGTCAAGAAAGACTTCCTTGATAATAAATGGTCCAAACCACTTGGATTTAAGTTTTCCAGGAAACAATCTCAAATGCGAATTAAATAGCAAAACTTTTTTACAACAAAAAGCTCGTTCTTACCGATGCGTTGGTCAACGCTTATTATTTTCCTTTTATATCTATCCAATAAGCAGTGTAACTCCTTCTTGGCCAATCGATCAAGCATGTGGTCAATGAAGGGGAGTGGGAAGTGGTCTTTCTTAATTGATGCGTTCAACTTTCTGTAGTCCATGCAATTACGCCATCCAGTAACAGTTCTGGATGGAATTAACCCATTGTTATTGTTAATCACCACAGTTGTGCCACCTTTCTTTGGAACACATTGAACTAGACGTACCCAGCTACTATAAAAAAATGGGGTAAATAACCCCTGCGTCAAGCCATTTGATAATTTCTTTCTTCACCACTTCTTTTATAATGGGATTGAGCTTACGTTGGGGCTCAATCGATCCAATTTTTCCTTCTTCCAATTTGACTTTGTGCATATAGTAAGATGGGTTGATTCCTCCGATATCAGCCAACGTCAACGCGATCCCACATGTATGCTTCTTGAGTATCTGCAATAAAAGATTTTCATTAGTAAGAGATAATTTAGCTTAAATTATAACTGGTAAATTATTATTTTTTCCAAGGAAAGTATATTTTAGATAATCTGGGAGATGTTTGAGCTCAAGCATTGGCTGCTCTTCTAGAGGTAGGAGTTTTGGTTTTGACTTTTGCTCATCCAGACATAGTGGCTCAAACTTTCTCGTGCTTTCACTCAATGCATGGACCTCACAGCCTTGGTCCATTTCTTGGTCCATTTTTTGGTCCTCTTCCTTAGGTAGTTGAGTTGATTCAATAAGTCGATAAGATCCTACTTCGTCTAGGAACTTCAATGCATTTAACACATTCAATTTTACTTCTTGGTTATCCACACGCATAGTTAGTTCCCGTTTGTGCACATCAATCAGAACTTTTTCGGTGGCTAGAAACGAGTGTCTAAGAATGATTGGGATGCCCATATCAACTTCATAATCCAAAATGATAAAGTTTATCAGAAAGATGAAATTTTCAACTTTTATTAGTACATCTTCAATTTTTCCTTCTGGATATGTGATTGATCTATCAACGAGTTGAAACATTACCGTGGTAGGCATGATTCACCAATTTCAAGTTTCTTGAAAATTGGGAGGGGTATCAGGTTGATATTGGCTCCCAAATCACATAACGCATACCCCACATTTATTCCTCCTATTGGACATGGGACAGTGAGAATGCCTAGATCTCTTTGTTTTTCAAGAATTTTTCTATTGATTAATGTGTTACACTCCTGCGTTAATGCCACGGATTCAAGCTCACTGATATTTCTTTTCTTCGACAAGATATCCCTTAAGAACTTCACATAACTAGGCATTTGTTCTAATGCTTCAATGAAAGGGATATTGATGTGCAGTTGCTTAATAACCTCAAGGAAGTGTTTAAACTACTTCTCGTCATTCTTTTTCTGTAAGTGTTTGGGGAATGGTGCATTCAGGCGCACCTCATGTACCTTTGCACTAGATGTTATCGGCTAAGAATGAATATCAGAGCCAGGTTCGCTTTCTGGTTGAACTCTCTTAAATGTCGTAGTTGCTTGAGGTGTGTCTTCAGGCGTTGAAGGATGATGATCTTTTCTTGGGTCTCTCTTCTCTTCTACAAATGGTCTACCGCTACATAATATCATTACATGACATTGTTCCTTTCCATTATTGTTTCCTAGTGCTTTAGTATTACTAGGCAATGATCCATGCAGTCGGTTCTTCAGCTCGCTAGCAATTTGCCCAACTTGCATCTCCAGATTTTTGATCGACGACGCTTGACTTTTCAACAACCCATTGTTTTGGGCTATATATTCTTATAGGTTTTCAAGCGGAGAAGATGAACTTGACGCATTGCCCCCCTGTTAAAAGATCGATGTTGTGGCTATTACTACATGGGCTGGAATCCAGGCAGTGACCCTTGCCTATGCTGCTGATGCGTTCCAGAATGGTGTTGACCCTGTTGGTGACCTCCCCAAGAAAAGTTTGGATGGTTTTTCCATCCGAGATTATATGTGTTGAATGAATTATTCTTTATGAAACAGACTGATTGCAGATTAGGGAAATCGTTATAGGAATGTGACTTTCCATAACCCATACAGCTTACCATGGATTGTCCGAATGCGTTGATTTGTTGCCGACTCTATGTTTGAACTACATTATTCATAGATAAAATTTTCAACAAGTTAGTCATTGTGGCCACTTGTGCTGAAAGAGTAGTATTGCGTTGTTATCACTCACATTATGTTATCGCCTCCTATTGTCTATTCTAGAGTCATAAGAATCATCAACCCAATCCATGTTGTGCTTGGAAATCCTATCCAAAATTTCCTTGGCCTCGTTGTACGAGTTATACGTAATGCTGCCTATGGTGGCTGCATCTGTTGCCATCTAGGATGGTCTATTGAATCCTCCATAAAAGGTCTCCATCTCTATAGTGAGCAACAGTCCATGGTTAGGACAATTTTTTTACCAATCTTTTAAATCTCTCCCATGCTTCACTAAGTGTTTCAGATTCTCTTTGCTCAAAGTTTATAATCTCTTAACGCCTCCTAACGTTGACTGTGGGAGGGAAGTACTTTTGCATGAACTTCTCTATTAACTTGTCCCATGTTGTTATTTCGTCCGGCTCCGAAGAGCTTGCCATTGCTTGGCGTCATCTCAAAGTGAATATGGAAACAAGGATAATCTGATTGCTTCGGGCGTGATTCCAGGAATCACGAATGAATTACAAGTTTCTAGGAAGAATTTGATATGAGCATGAGGGTCTTCGTCGCGGGGTCTACCAAACTATCCTACAATTTGTAGCATCTGTAACATGACAAATTTCATTTCAAACATGGTCCCGTCAGGCGTTGGATAGATGATCAAAGGGAAAAAAATCATACAACACTAGTGATGCATATTCATGCATTGGACGCGTGTTGTTGTTCACCACGAATATCAGATTTACTGCAGCATTAGTAAGCTGTTGATGCAAGTTTTGGTTATTTTGGTTGTTTGTGATTTCTCTTTGCCTTAACCTTTAACATTGATTTGATCTATTTCTTCGTCTAAAAATCTTTTCAATCTCGGGGTCATATCTGAGTTCAGAAGTGTTCTCTCCGCTCATAAAACATTTACAAGTCCAAGCTTAACTTGTAATACATCTTCAACTAAAGGTTTCTGCAAAAAGATACAAAATCCAAATTCCGTTTATCTACGTTACTAGAATCCCTGATAACGATGCCAAAAACTTGTTTGCTTATTTCTATTCTCAATAATGATGAATAAAGGTGAAGGATGATGAATGATGATGAGAATGCATGATTGTGATGGTAAATGATGAGAATATTTAATCTATTCCTTGGTATGCAAAAGATGTTATGCGTTGGATTGAAGATATGCCTGCACACCTTACTAATGCATACAAGTCTTCTTAAGAAAAATCCAAGTACAAACCTAGCGTAAGTGTCCTGGTAAATTTAAGGTCGAATGCATGGATTTTAGAGTTACTAATGCAGAGTTGGTCTTTGAATCTATTGTAGATGGTTCCTAATTACTTGATAGTTGTTGGTTATTTACACTAACTACTGGCCTCATGCAAGAGGATATAGGAGTTTAGAGAGGAAAAAATGGTCGTGGATGAATGACTTATGCGTAGGTGGTATACATTGATCTACTAAGAAGAACAACAAGCCTATACGAGCACAATGACATTGAGTATAAATCTAAGTGTATATGGGATGCATTAGAAATCTATTCTTTAATTTATGTTAAACATCTCTTGATGCGGTAGCCACACTAATCCTATCTCTAGGGTGCATGCGTTAATTACAAAGAATAGACAAAAAACATGAACAATTTTATCTTTAAAATTGCTTCATGCGTTCAACAATTAAATACTGTCTCGAGTGACTTAACTGTTTTTTCACTCTAATCAATTAATGAGGTAGATTCAAGCATAAACTTTATGCATTCATCAAGCCAGAAAGTTCACAAACACAAATAACTTAGAAAATAAATAGATGGAAGTATGGAGAATGATAAAAAATGAGATTGAATTAAAGATATAAGTTTAATATAAATACTCTTAGTTCAATTAGTGAAATGGTAAATGAAAGTGCAAATATAAAGGAAGAAGTCAAGTCATAGAGTTCAATCTCTTGTCCTCTTTGGCTTGTTTTTATTGCTTGCTTTAGCCAACTTGATGAAAAAGCTGAAGGAGATGTCCCTCTCGAGCTTCTCCCTGACAACACCTTTTTTTTTTCAATGGTGGAAGATAGTGGTCGTCCCTCCTATTCCTTGCTTGCAGACGATAGAGGTGAAGACTAACTATTTTCTAACTATCTACTATCTGATTTTCTAACTCTTTCTCTTGCAGGTAGCTTCTCCTAATATAAGCAATCACTTAGCCACTTGGTGATGTGATTTCATTACATTCCATACCCTGAGATAGCCGCTTACCACTCTACTTCTATCTGACATCGTCAATCAGATGCCCATGCCTGCAAGTTGATTATTTGATGTAGATCGTACAAGTCGAATGTATCTTCCATGCGTCGTATAGTTTGGATGCATACCCATTACAAGTTTACATAATTCATAAAATATGTTTCTTTTAAGCATATGGTAATGAGTGATCACTCTTTTTCTATAGGCAACCTGATATTCTTTTCTTTCTCCTTAGTCAAATATTACAAACTATCATGCATATCAACTCTCTAACTAGTGGGACCTTTAGGGTGACAACAAAATATACTCAACTTAATCATTCTTTTAGTTAACGTTTCTAAATTGAAGTGACTATATGCTCATGATATGGGAGACTCAAAGAGGGACATAAATAGATCATAACTCAAGATAATGTCATCCTAACTCCACAATAAGTCATCCATTATACATATTCAAGTTTCATCGTTGACAATCAGCATCAAAAGCACATAAAAAGGGACTTTCATCAAAATTTCAAAGCTTAATTTCAAAAAATTTCTTCAATTTCCAAATCAATCAAATCAACTTGCATATCCTCGTTAATTCCAAAATAACATGCATATCAGGATAAAAACAAAGCACAAAAGTATGAAGGACACCTCATCCCAAACAAAAAATTATACATTGTCCTCAATGCATGAAAAGAATAGAACAAAGAGATACAAGCCTTGGAGTGTGTAGGAGTCCATCGAAAAACTAGTAGAAAGAGTACTTCTATAATAACCAATGTTGCGTTGAAGATAAGTCGATATGCGTTAATGGTCATGCGATGGTCATGCATTGGTATGATAAGTATGGTTATGCGTTAAGTGTGTATACGATGATCATGCATTCCTATCACAAGTTTTCTTGCTCTTTCACCAAGTATAACAAGTTTGTAAGTTTTTTCGAGACGATCCGAGGTCGAACACGAGGATTGCAACTAAAAGAGGAATGTAAAGTGATGTGTTTGAGGCAAAAATAAAAATAAAAAGAGAGAAGTTGATTAACTATGCGATACTTCTACTCCTAGCTAAACAGATAGTGAGCAATTGAAGTCTACTATAAGAATAGTTTAAGACATAGCAGCTGTTAATGTGTAATAAGGTGCATGGAGAAGCAGGATTGAGGAGGAGACATCGCCAAGTCCCTAAGTTTGGTTGCAAGGGTAATCCCAGCTTGTTGCACTCATGCATCGCACACCTCTCGGTGGTCAGCTACATATGTCATATCTCTATGACGAATGCTTGATGTTGCGTTGAACATAAGGTTATTTCTATCTTTAGGAACACTTCTTACTTTGCTTAGTGAGTTCCACAACTACTTACACTCTCGGAAAGTTGGTTATAACTACTTGTTTTATTAGCAATCATAGACAAGCATTGCGATAGCCTTGTGCTAAGCAAACAAGGATTGACTCACTACACTCGTGCATCGCACACCTCTCGGTAGTCAGCTACATGTGTCATATCTCTATGACGCATGATTGAATGTGTGATGATTCTTGTGATGCGCAATTAGCTCATGGTGGTGAAGAAAAAGTGATAAAATAGAAGTAGATAATGGAAATGATGCTGAAGAAATTAGAGAGATGCATTGATTATAAATGTATTAATATCTTAACCCAAAATGTAATATAATATAGAGGTGAGAAAGAGAGGTGGAAGGCTAGATGTAGGCAATCTCTTGCTTCCATCTGATGTATGTCAAGATTGTTGGTGGTATAATGGATGGGCGATGGAGTAGAAGCTCTCGAGCTCTATCTCTAGCGAAACTCCGATCGTCAATCGGAGGTGGTTGTGGAAGTGAAGAACTCTCAGAGAAATTCTTGCTTATGCTCTCGTCTGTGATCACAGGAATTTGCTCAAGGTAGAAGGCGGATATATGAACATTGGCACCAAGGCTCTATTTTTAGAGCCTAACACTGATAACTTTGATAATTCCCGCTCTGATTAGCCACCATCACTGACGCAGTAAGTGAGAGTGTCATCATGATCTGATCGCCTGTCAGAAGATCTGCTGTGCAGCTCAGATATCCCAAGGTATGCGATCATATTCGTTTCTTCTGAAGGATCAATTCATTCCACCCACTCTTTGCGATCATACTTTTATTATGTATATCATTCTGTAGTTGCGGTAGTGCATGCGTCCTATTTTTCTTCAGTGAGATCAATGCATGCGATTAACTCGTGCGATAACTACAAAATAGACACTTTGACGCATGATAACGTATGATATGGGGTCAGCTTGGATTTTTAGTGTAAATCAACGCAAGTTTACTATTTTACATGAATTCTTAGTATTATCATCACATATTCTGCTCATCTACCCTCATTATTCTAAGTAAAAGGTTGCGATAGCTTGTATTTCTACAAGCTATCAACCAACATCCTGAAAAATACAAAAGCACATGAGTAACTCTAGTATTTTTAAAACAAAAATAAACAACCAAAAACAAAAAATGAAAATAAAGAAAGCAATAATACATGGGTTGTAATAAGTGCTTGGTTTAAAGTTTTTAGCTAGACGGGGCTCATTCATTATGCCAGATCTTAAGGTGGTTTTGTTACATCATTCACAGAATTCCATGAAATCCAAAGTTTTTGTCCACATTGGCATTCACAAAGACAATTATCCTTCAATTTAACACTAGCAGTAGATATATCATGCATATTCTCTTTATTTGTCAACTCAATATCCCCTTTATGAATAAATTTAATGTGTCATCTTTAGAAGATCTTATAGAACTAACCATATCTATTTGAACCTGCTTATTTCCTTGATTTTTCATACTCCATCTTAGAACTAGAATGATCATTCAAAGAGCTTTTATTAGGAGAAGGGAAGGGACCAACCAACTTACTTGCCACATAGTGTTCATGACTTACCTCACCAGTTTGCTTATGGTTTTATAAAGATCAAATTTTACCTCTTCATCATTGAGTCTAAAGGTTAGCTTGCCTTTTTGCACATCAATGAGAGCCCTACCGATGGCCAAGAATGGTGTCCCGATAATGATAGGAATGTTGGCATCCTTCTCCATGTCAAGCACCACAAAATCAGTTGGAAATATGAACTTGTCCACCTTGACCAATACATCTTCTACAATACTAAGGATATGCAAGAGCTCCAATATACAATTGCATAGATATTGTGGCTGGTTGCACCTCTCCAATATTGGGCTTCCTGAAAATAGATAGAAGCATTAGACTAATTGAAGCTCCTAAATCACATAATGCTTTAGTAACATAAAGATTTCCCAAATGACAAGGAATAGAAAAACTCCCTGGGTTCTTTAATTTTTTAGGCAACTTTTTGTGTAACACAACATTACATTCTTCTTAGATAAGATATCTTTGATGAATTTAGCATATTTTGGCATTTGCTCTAATGTCTCTGCAAAAGAAATGTTAATATGCAACTTCTTAAAAATATTTAGAAATTTAAAGAACCGTGAATCTATCTTCTTCTTTTGAAATCTTTGAGGAAAAGATAAAGTATTAGGGACAAAAGATGAAGAGTTAGAAGTACTCCCTGTTTTCTACTCAAAATTTTCCACCTTTTCTTGAGGTGTAAAATTCCTTTTTTCTTGCTTATGATCCATGGTGGTTTCAACCTCCTCTTCATTTGACTCATCCTTATCAATTACCATAGGCCTGTTCAAATCCTTGCCACTCTTGAGAGTTATTGTCTTGCATTCTTCTTTAGGATTTTTCTCTGGGCAATTTGGGAACTTACCTTTTTACATGGTGCTCATAGCAGTGGCTACTTGACTCATTTGCATCTCCAAATTTTGGATGGATTTGTCTTAGCTTGGTGTCCAATATGGTGTGGATTGAGCTCTCTAATGTAGAGGTTTTCTCCTTGGTTACCTTGATAAGGTCCATCATCAACTTTTCTTAGGATGACTTCTTTTCAGCTTGAGAAAAACCTAGAAGGGTCAAAACATTCCTGTTATTTGCATTGGATTCATGATTTCTGAAACCTGGGTGGTAATGTATGGAAACTTTTTTTGGCCTCTATATTGTGCTCTATCCACATAATCAACTGTCTCAATATTTTGTGTGTCCCAAAGTTGTTGAGTTTCAGCTGCCTTAGCTGCTAGAGAGGCTAAGGATAATGAATTATGTACTTGACTGCCTCTGGGCCATTTATTCAAAGCATTAGTAATTGTGGTCAATTGAGCTTTAATAGCACTTACCTCATCAACTTCATATAGTCCTGCTACTTTGTTGGTAGAAGCCCTTTCACTTAGCCAATTATATATCTTGTTGCGGTCATGTCTTGTAGAATAGTATAGGCCTCTCTAGCAGTCTTTGAGAAAATAGGTCCCTTAGAAGTAGCATCTAAAATTGCTTTAGTGTTGTCATTTAATCCATCATAGAAAAATTAAATTTGCAACATGGCACTTCCTAATGAGATATTTGTATGTTTCCAAATATTCAAATAATTTCCCATTAGGTTGTTGAAAAAAAAAAAAAAAAACAATTCCTGACCTTAATTTAGAAGACTTAGTAGGAGAAAAGTATTTGTTCAAAAATGCTTGAGCTAGCTCCTCCCAAGTGGTGATGCTATTTAAAGGTATCACTCTAGTCAATCCTTAGCTCTATCCTGTAAAGAAAAAGGAAACAGTCTTAATATTATAGCATCATTAGTAACTCCATTGATCTTGATTGTTCCACAAATTTAAGAAAAGATCTAAGATGCTTATGGGGATCTTCAATTGGGCATCCTCTAAAAGCGCTCTTCCAAGCAATTTGAATCAGCACCGATTGCAACTCAAAGTTGTTTGTGTTGGGATTATGCCCTAAACTCTCGTGTTCTATAGTTTGTAAACACAGTTTTGAACAAACGCTTGTGATGTATAATATATGATATTTTCTTCACTTATTGTCTATGAACATTGGATGTTTTGTTTGCTTTACCACAAACCAATAAACTAAAATCCCTAGTTTTCATTTGTAACTTAAGCATGTATGTTGAGACATACAAGTGCATCATGTCTTAACTGATAACCAAAATGGTCTGTAGTATACGAATATAGGAAGGAAACCTTATCCTGGTAACGCTACTGATGCGACCTGCTTTGTAGAAACTTACAAGTGTTGTGACTTACTACAGATGGTCTGATCCTGATCATTCATGTGGGAACATGCGAGCGGGGGCATCCTATACAAAGGAGTTTGTATAAGACCAGACCACGAAGTGTTAACGTCTCGTTATATTACACCGTTCATGACAGAGACTTCACTTCACTAGGATGACCATAGGTATCATGACCTTAATCCTGAGTAAGTTGGGAACTCCTTCCTTTGAGGGCAGTCCTTTGATTTGCATGAGTGCGAGTGGCCAAATCGCCGACTCACCACTTTAGGGATTCGTCTAATTTGGGAGCTGGGAACTCAGGTGCACAAGATGGAATTCACTCCTTCTCCGAAGCAGGGGTAAGTAGATAGATTGCTCGCTTAAGGGTTGATTCCGGGGCTTGAACGATGTGGCACCACACACATTCTCATGGCCCGAGAGGCATCCACACATAGTAGGATTATGTTGTATTCTTCATTAGAGGAATCAGTGGTACTTAAAGAGTTAGATGTAACTACAGGGGTAAAACGGTAAATTGGTCTAGCTGTACTTATGAGCATCTGTGAAGGGTTATCGTACTGTTGATTGGTTATATTCGATGGGCACAAAAATATATCTGTGGTAAGAAGAGTGCAGTTGTCAATCTTTAGTGGAATGTTTGGTAGTTAACGAATGGTGGATCTTGTAAGAGTATATCAGCATGCAGCAAAAGCAACAAGGATCAATAAGCACTCTAATTCATTAATTTTGGCAGTAACTAAAGCATGCTCGTCAACTACAAGAGGGTTTGAACTTATACCTTTGTAGAACTCCTTAAGATCTTGATTATCAGCTGTAATCTTCTCCGAAATTTGTTGTGAACCATCTCAAGATCTTCCCTACTATACTCTTGGAGCTTTAGAATGAGTTGTGGGACTGAAAAATAACTTGAACGAAAGGAAACTTGGAGAGAAGCTCACTGCTACAACCCACTTGAAGAATAATTTCTTCAACCCGAATTTTTCTGTAAAAACTCTTTGAATGCATGCCCCAATTCCACTCAAATCTTCTTTATTTATTGTAGGCTATCATGCAAAGAAGATAACTACGTGAGATGCAGCTCATGCTTGGAGTTATTGAAGCCTAACTTAGTGGGTTTTGTGTGAGCAAGTTGAAGATGATAATGGAAAAGACCATATTTCCATTTTGTGTCATTTTTCAAAAACTAAATGATTTCTAAAAATCAATTTGATTTTAAAATTAAAAATATTATTAATTTTGTAAAATTAATTTCAGAAATTAATTTTCATAAATTATTTTTGTAAAATTAATTTCATAAATTAATTTTCTATTAAAATTAATAAATAATTATTTAAATAATTCAATTAATTCTAATTATTTAATATCAACTCATTATACACAAATCTTAAATTAATTAAATATTAAATTAATTTTACACAAATTCACCTTCATAAATTTAAATCATATTTAAATATAAATTATATTATTCCATTTAATTCTAATTTGAAGGTTTCAAATTTATTTATCATACTACTCTAAAGCTAATCCATTTACGAGATAGTAGGGGAACCTTGCGGACCTACAGATCATGGGCTCCAATGATCCGAGATTAATTGGCTAAACTCATTATACTGAATTAACCCTCATTCATTAACTAATGGGTCACTCCACAGAAGCCCATAATTGAACTCCCCTTACTGTAGATATATTATGTCCACTTCATATAACCATGATCAGTAAGTCGATCCTTCACAGGTTGTTCATAATCACAACTGGGTCAAGTTCACCGTTTTACCCCTGTGAATACATCTCGTTCCTTAAGTTCCCACTGACCCTCTAATGAACAATTTGATTCATAATACTTATGAATCAAGTCATTCTCTTATCATGAGAAGGCGGGGCCTCGATTGTTCAAGACTTGGGATCAGTACTTAAGAGAACAACCTATCTGCTAACCCTAAATTGGGTAGGAGTGAATTCCATCTTGTAGAGCTATGTCCCCAGTTATTCATCTGGTCTTATCCCAAAATGGAAGGCTTATTGAGCAGTGCTATTGGACTACTCTCAGTCATGCAGATCAAAGGATAATCCCGAACAAACAGGAGTTCATAGCTAGCTCAGGATTAAGATCGAGTTAACCTAGGTTACTTAAAATGAAATAGTTAGTTTTAATAGTAAACGGTCGTTATAAAGGAAAATGACAATTTTGTGGTCCAATCTATATGCAAACTCATTGCATAGGATGCCCCCACTCACATGTCTCTACATGAATGATCTGTGGATCACATCATTTGTATTACCTACAAAATGGCCGCATCCAATAGTGTTCCTAGAATGAGATACCCAATTTCATCCATATACTTATTAAACCATTTAGGCTATATACTATTAACTTGATCCTGTTTATATCACCACATAAAATTAAAGTATTCACACTATAGCCATGGATATGTTTATTGATTTTCATAATAGAATGAAAAATCAACAACTTTATTGAATAAGTTACTCAATAATATTTTATTGATAAATAGAATGTTTAACACGAACTGCGAGTTTTAGGACATTCCCAACAATCTCCCACTTGGACTAAAACTTCAGTGAGAACAAATATATACAATACAATGTTGAGAGACATAAAGGAAAAATACAATAAACTAGGGTATCTTTAATACCATAGATATTCTCCCACTTGCTCTAGGTTACATCACTCGGAGTCCTAGTCCAACTAGGTGGTCCTTGAACACTTTAGCTGAGAGGGCCTTTGTAAATGGATTTGCAAGGTTGTCTTCAGAGGCTATCTTTGTGACGATCACATCTCCTCGGTATACGATCTCTCTGATGAGATGGTACTTTCTCTCAATATGTTTTCCACGTTTGTGACTCCTTAGTTCTTTCGAGTTGGCAACAGGACCACTATTGTCATAATACAGTGTGATAAGTAGGTGCATATTTGGAACCAGTTCCAAATCAGTCAAGAATTTGCGTAACCAAACTGCTTCTTTAGCAACGTCACATGCAACCACGTATTCTGCTTCCATTATGGAGTCAGTGATACAACTTTGCTTAATGCTTCTCCAAACTATAGCTCCTCCATTGAGAGTGAAAACTAATCCTGAAGTAGATTTTCTTGAATCTACGTCAGTCTGGAAATCAGAATCAGTGTATCTTGTGAGGATCAAATCCTTAGGTCCATACACAAGCATATAGTCCCTCGTTCTCCTTAGATACTTAAGAATGTTTTCGACAGCAGTCCAATGACTATGTCCCGGATTGGATTGGAATCTGCTGACGATTCCAACTGCAAAGCATATGTCAGGGCGTGTACATAACATTGCGTACATCAAACTCCCAACTGCAAATGCGTATGGAATTCTTGTCATTTCCTCAACATCTTGAGGTGTCTTAGCAGACTGTCCGTTTGACAAATAAATTCCATGTCCAAAAGGTAACATACCTCTTTTGAAATTTTGCATATTATATTTTGGCAACATCTTGTCAATATAAGATGCCTGAGATAGTGCTAGTGTTCTATTCTTTCGATTCTGAAAGATCTGTATTCCTAGAACGTATCGAGGATCACCCAAATCTTTCATTTGAGTGTTGCTAACCATCTCTTTATGTTGGCAAGGAAACTTTTCTCATTCCCAATGAGCAAGATATCATCAATATAAATAACTAAAAATGCTACAGTCTTGTTTACTATCTTCTTGTATACACAAGGTTTGTCAACATTCTGTTCAAAGCCATAAGATTTGATCGCAGTATCAAATCTTATATTCCAGGATCTTGAAGCTTGTTTTAATCCAAAAATGGATCGTTTTAGCTTACAGACTATGGTTAATGTATTGCAAATGATGTGTTATTAAACCATAAGTTAATGAATATAATATGATTATATTTATTATTTTTAATTGGACAATTAAAGGATAATTGTGCCCAATTTCTCTGTAACCGTGTGATAGTGGGAGGTTTCATGCAGTTTGTAACTAAAGAATAAAATGAAAATTGTTTTCATTTTTCAAAGAGATCAGAGAATTCGCTCACGAGTTGTATACTATCTATCACATAGCAAACCGATAGCCTACACAATAACTCAACATTTATACATGATCATATACATGCACGCTTCTTTCTAAATGATCGCATAGGATTTACTAAACGATCGTCTAGCTCTTTCCTAAATGATCACGTGCCTGAGCGTTTACTAAACAATCGTCTATATGATCGCAACTATTTACTAAATGATCGTGTACCGTTTCTTAAACGATCAAACATTGTCTATACGATAGACCCGATATTCTCCCACTTGCTTGGTCGTGGTATATGATCTTCGTTTCCTCATTCCCTCTGTCAAATCCAACAGAGCCCACACCTCCTAGATTCTCACACCGAGAATACCGAAGGTTCTAAGTAGTGGTGTCATCCCCATTGCTGTGTTCGTGTGGAGGCCATTTGTGGGTAGACGATGGTGATTTGGTGAACGATTTGCTTGGCTGTTTCAGCGAGAGCGAGAGGAGCAGTTCGTTGGACGAGAGCAAGTTTTTGGTGAAGAAGAGTTCTTCAACTGGTACGCATTTCTTGTTCTCTTGTTGTTTAAGTTTGAAAGGATACCAGTAATTTGTTGTATATTGCATATCTGTTATGTTAGAATGTAAATGTGGTACCTCTGTCACAATGAGTTTGGAACGATCCGCTTCTGCTCAGAGGTACTATTTGATAAGAGTTCCTTCAGTTTGCAATAGCATTCACGATTCTAGGTTGGTTTGGAATAATCCCTAATTTCCTTCTCCGCTTCTTCGGCCATCTTTTCTTTTACTTCTTGCTTATTCCTAAGATTTCTCCTCAAAGTATGTTCGATTTCAGAATCAAAAGGCAAAAGAGTAGTGTCCTTATCACGATGTATGTACAAGAGAAAACTCCAAACAAGATTAGAACACAAATAACCCTTAGTTTAGAATATCTCTAATTCTTGAATATTAAACAAAAACTATTATTTTAAACCCCAACAATGGCGTAAAAACTTGATGCAAGCATGGAAGTGCACGTGGTCAAATTATAATATAGTGAAATGACTTTAGAAGTTGAGTATCATCCTCAAAGATCAAATTAATAATTATTGTTCATCTATTTGAGAATTGATCACTTTTAGCTAAGGAAATAAAATCGAATGTTGAACAATTGAGAGTTTTGTCAATGAGTGCTATTTCCAACGCTTCTGCACAAATCCGACCACAACCAAGGTTTTTCCCTTTTATGCAAGCATGCAAACGCACGTGGTCAAGTTATAATATAGTGAAATGAATTTAAAAGCCGAGTATCGTTCTCAGAGATCAAATTAACAATTATTGTTTATCTATTTAAGAATTGAATCAATTTTAGCTAAGGAAATAAAATTGAATGTTGAAGAATTGTGAAAACTAAATAAACTTGGGAAACTAAAGATGAATTTCAGAGTAGAAGTGTTCTAGGATGTTAATCCATCAATTACTTCATTAAGATTTTTTTAGTCAATTCATGGAATTATGTCTAACAATATACTTAGGTTTAGAAACTTAAATCAATATTACTTCCTCTAAAGAATAACCTATTCTTTGTACAAGAACTAAGCCCTTTAATAGCCTTTCTTTATATCCTTTTATTAATTGTACTATAGAAGAGAGGGGGGAAACTCAAAAGCAAAGAAAAAAAAAAGGGGGAAAGCTCAAATTGAGAAAATAAAAAAGAAGACGTGAGCGCAAATATTTGAAAACTGAAATTGTGCCCTTATTTCCCTCAATTAGGGGTGTTAAAAAAACCCGATGACCCGAAAAAATCGATCAACCCAACCCAACTCGTACGGTTTGGATTGGGTTATTAACTCATTTAGGTTGGGTTGGGTTCAAATAAATGAAAATTTTATGGGTTGGGTTGGTTTATGGGTTCACCTAATATAACCTGAACCAACCCGAATTTATTATTAACTTAAAAAAAATATATTTTTTTTGTTACTTATAACACAATTATTTATACATATATTGATTTAATTTTATTTAATTTCAATATTTTTTGAATAATTTATTCTTCAACAACTCTTATAAGTAGTTCCTTTGCACTTTAGAAAGAAACTTTTTACTATATAAATTGAAATTGAGTAGTTCATCTTAATTCAATATATGAAAATAATTAAATTAGATTTTTACATATTTACGTTTTACTTCTTTTTAGAACAAAATTCTAAATAAATGACCCAATTAACCCGAACCAACACAACCCAAATATTTCATGGTTGGGTTGGGTTGGATTCATTTTTTAATAAGGGTTATTTGGGTTGTAACAATTGGATTGAGTCTAAAAAGTCTTTCAATCCAACCCATGAACACCTCTACCCTCAACACCTCTCACTCTCATTAGATAGTTCCATCTCTCCCATTAGTTCCCCATAGTTTAGCGACCGCAATCGTGATGCCCATGGTGTTCCGACCGCCAACTGATGCAGTCATACAACGCCGTCCACCGCCCTGTGCACTTCATTCAACTCGTTCTATTCGCAAGTCTACGAGATTTTTCTTTACAACAATGTGGTCAGTGAATTTATGGCTTGTTTCAATTTTGATTTTTTTCCCACCTCTAATCACTTGGCTTTAAACATGGTTATTTCAATATTTTGGCTTTCAAATTTCTTCCTCATTTCTTCTTTTCATATTTATTGCCCTAATCTCCAATTTCTCTCTAATCTCTTCTCCACGACGCTACTACCTCCCATTTTCTGTTCTAAAAAAATTTGTTGTGTCTTTATGTTCTAAATTTATTTCTTGATGTTTCAATCCCTAATGGGGTTCTCTTGTTAGCATAAATTCTTTATATCTATATTGAATAGATAAGCCATAGGATCATTCATGTCAAATTGTCAAGAATAACACACCGGATTCCATGCAAAATTGATAATAGCTTCAAGATGATGATGGATGACTATGGTCTTCCTCAACCAAAACTCCGAATGCCCTTAGTGGGGTCTCTCTCTAGATGGGATTTAAGAAAGACTGAGTGCTTATTGTTTTGGTATATCGGGGACCATAGCCCTAAGGTCTCTTTATATACTAGTTCAATTAGGGTTCCCATTAAACCCTAATTAACTAGGAATGAGCTTCTACCCATTAAGTCCATACTCAATTAGGAATCTAGGGCCTTAATTAATTAGATCACATAATAGGAACCAATCTAATAAAATAACCCAATGTGATAAATTATTAATCCACATACATAGCCCATACTTTAAACATATTATTATTTAAATATGTCTAACAATCCCCCACTTGGGCTATGTCTATGTACCTAATATAATTAAATCACATAAACCTTAAGCGCGCATAAACATGTTATTTCAATAATAGAATTCCCTTTTAGTTCAATCTGGTCCATCTTCTATATTAGCATGGAATCAAGGCGGCTGTCGTCACTACCCTTGTAACTAAACCTTCCTTGATCACCAATTCCAATACATTCAATGACATAGATCAAATATGGATGGATAGCATAGAAACTACATGCAAAGTGATCTGGATCATGCCTGTTTCCAACTGGTCTAAATTCCTTAATGAGATCATTCTAAAAAAAAACTTTATGCTAAATTGCATGCATGATAAACAAGTTCAGATAATAAAACATAAACCATCAACTTTATTCTATATAGAAAATAAATAAAATAGGTCAAAGAACATCCTCAATAACAAACTCCCACTCAACCATGGAATCAGAAAAATGACTAACACCCATGTGAGCAACATGCTCATGAAAAACTTTAGGTGGTCTTTAGTTAATGGATCTGCCACCATAGAGTTTGTTCCTATGTGTTCTATCGAAATTTGACCATTCTAAACTCTTTCTTTAACAACCAGAAACTTCACATTTACATGCTTTGACTTCGTATTGTTTTTGTTGTTGTTGGAATACATCACAGCCGACTTATTATCACAAAATAATTTTAGTGGTCTTTCTATGCCAACCATTATCCGCAGCCCAGTGACAAAATTTCGCAACCATATTCCATGATTGGATGCCTCATAACATGCTATAAACTCCACAGCCATGGTAGAAGAAGCCATAAGTGTTTGTTCAACACTTTTCCAGGATACAGCTCCTCCAGTCAACATGAAGATATAGCCTGAAGTGGATCGCAAGTGTCTTGACATCCAGCATAATCAAAATCAGAATACCCAATGATCTTTAAAACTTTTGATCTCCGATAAGTGAGTATATAATCTTTTGTTCTATGTAAATACCTCATAACCCGTTTGGCTGCTTTCCAATGATCCATCCTCGGGTTACTCAAATATCTGCCTAACAATCTAACTATGAACGCAATATCTACATACTTGAGCATACATTAGACTTCCAATAGCCGATGCATAGGGAACCTTCTGCATCTCCTTAGTCTTGCGTGTGGTCTTGGGGCATTGACCTAAATGAAATTTATCACTTTTAGCGATCGGGGTATCTCCCGACGCACAGTCTTTCATGCCAAATCTACTCAAGATCTTTTCAATGTAGTTCTTTTGTAAAAATCTCAAAATACCTTGAGAACGATCTCGCAGTATTTCAATTCCTAATACAAAAGAAGTATCACCAAGATCCTTCATCTTAAAATTTCTTTTGAGAAATCTCTTAGTGTCATGCAATAAACCTACATCATTACTAGCTATGAGTATGTCATCAACATATAATACCAGAAAGATTGATTTACTCCCACTGAACTTGTGATATACACAATCTTCCACAAATGTTCACCTAAAAAAACAAATGAGGTTATCACTTCATGGAATTTGTGATACCATTGACGAGAGGCTTGCTTGAGACCGTAGATGGATTTCTTTAATTTGCACACCATAGACTTTGAAATATCAGACATAAAGTTTTCTTGTTGCACCATATAAATCATCTCATCAATGTTCCCATTGCGAAACACAGTTTTACATCTATCTTGTGTAGCTCTAAATCAAAGTGAGCTACCAGTGCCATGATTACCCTAAAAGAGGCTTTCGATGAAACCGGAGAGAAAGTCTCTTTATAATCAATGCCTTCTTTTTGAGTAAAACCCTTTGCAACAAGATGAGCCTTATATCTTTCGATATTGCCATGTGAATCCCTTTTGGTTTTAAATATCTATTTACAACCTATGGGTTTCACTCTTGATGGCAGTTCGACAAGTTCCCAAACGTCATTGTCTTTCATGGATTTTATTTCCTTTTCCATAGCACTTATCCACTTTTGAGAGTTTGAACATTGTAAAGCTTGTTGGAAGTTGATTGGATCATCTTCCATTACGCCCACATCATCCTGATGTTCTTGAAGAAACACAATATAATCATCTGGAATTGCACTTCTTCTTTCTCTAGTTCTTAGTGGCACTTCTTGAGGTTGTTGAGTTTGAACTTCAGGTTCAACAACAAGGACTTCAATGTTTTCTTGTTCTATAATTGGTTCAATAATGAAGTCAGAAATTGGAGCCTGAACATCATTTATAATCACATGAGGAAAAGAAACCAACTCCTTTTTTAAGACAACTTTCCTTATGTTATCTTCCCCCCCCCCCCTAAACTCAACATCCTCAAGGAATCTAGCATTTCCTGTCTCAAACAATGATCTAGAAGTGGGATCATAAAACTTGAAACCCCGAGAGTGCTCAAAATATCCAACAAAATAGCAGCTAATAGTTCTTGAGTCCAATTTTCTTTCATTAGGCTTATAAGGCCTAGCCTTAGCTAGACAACCCCATATGTGAAGATGCCTAATACTAGGCTTCTTTCCTGTCCACAACTCATAATGGGTTTTGGCTATTGCTTTACTAGGTACCCTATTAAGGATATATGTTGCAGTCTTTAGTGCCTCACCCCAAAGGGATTTTGGTAGAGAAGAATGACTAATCATACTTCTTACCATATCCTTAAGTGTTCTATTTCGCCTTTTCGCTACACCATTCATGCTGGGTTTGCCTGACATAGTGTATTGCGGGATGATTCCACATTCCTCTAGGTATTTAGCAAAGGGCCCTGGACATTGTTCACCTGATCCATCATATCTACCGTAATATTCACCACCACGATCAGATTTGACAGCCTTAATTTTCTTTCCAAGTTGAAGTTCAACTTCAGCTTTGAAAGACTTGAAAACGTCCAAGGATTGAGACTTCTCATCAATTAAATATAGGTACCCATATCTTGAATAGTCGTCTATGAACATAATAAAATATTGTTGTCCATTCCAAGAGGTCGTAGGGAATGGACCACAAATGTCTGTATGTATTAGTTCTAAAACGTCTGAGCATTTGTTGACACCTAATTTTCTTATGTTTGTCTGTTTTCCCTTAATACATTCCACACAAATGTTGAAGTTACTTAAATCAAGGGAATCAAGAATTCCATCTGACACAAGTCTCTAAATTCTCTGTTTAGTGATGTGACCAAAACGCTTGTGTCATAACATAGCAGAATTCTCATTTAATTTAC